>NC_056745.1:159016605-159123682 GCF_019279795.1 Protopterus annectens
CCATTATTTTCTTCATACTAATTTCAGACATTACAAATACCATAAGCCACACTACAGAATGAAAAAAGTTAGATATTTAACTGGATTTTCTTAGTACTGTCAAACTGAATCTCAGAATCACGTTTAACACCACACGCCTGGTCGCTGACTCATTATATTTAAATTTAAAACAATTCTGCTATAAATGTTTGGAGAAAACAACTTTCTTTTAATTTTTATAGCATCCAATCAGGTTTTGGGCTGTTTCCTTATCAGCAGTATTTTCCATTTTAACAGCTAGACTGCATGTATTTCATTGTTACTTGGTCACAAAAACATGTTCTTGGCAGGATTTAAAAAAAGTATGCTACAAACTACTGGATTTTTTGCACTTATTTCAAAATATGCAACTAAACTTGTTCTTATCATTCATGCTATTTTTGTCATCAGTCCATCATTCCTATCCAATTGACTTCATTATCATACCTCTCAGTTGTTATGATTCAGATAAACACTATGATATTTGCCATAAAATTTAATCTTGCTTTAAAAAATAATCTTGCTCCTCAAGAGATTTTTCATCTTTTTAATAAATGTTTATATGTGTACACATTCATATATATACACATTATTTAATATCTGACATGAAGCTATACAAAGATTCTTTAACAACAAATAAGAGTTCAACTACCTGAGCACTTTTTGCTATGAAAAATAAAAACAACTGCTCCTATTATTGACCATCTGCTATAATTTTAAATGTCAGTGCTATGACTTTTCATCCTTAGTTTTCAAGATAAATGTTCACTGATCGTGTACTTCATTATACTAGCGCTATATTCCTCACTAAGTATAATTCCGACTTTCTTTGTACTCCCAGCCTGAGACTGAAATTGGTCACTTTTGACCCTGGTAAACACATGTTAAATAAATAAATAAATCCATCTCTCAACCTAACTGCTAGTACTATCAAGCACCTGCCTTGATGTACAGTTCGTGTCAGGCTGAATAGTTTTAATATGTGACTGCAGATATTCAATATGCATGCATTAACAAGGAAATGTGACAATGCTGCACATGATGCCTGCATCTGACAGGCAGCTGTAGGACTGCAATACTTATGTTACCTCCACAAGAGAGCAGCAAAGCAGCACTTTGCAAATAATTAACTGTGTCTAGTCTTCTTTAACCAGCATCTACAAATGACCAATTTTAATTTTTAAACCCAGTTCACCAGTGTGGTAAGACATGTGACAAACATAAGTTCAGCAACTGACATCAATGGAACGTTTTCTTTATACCTTTTATTTGAGCAAGTTGCTAAATAAAATCAGAGGGTGTTGCGTGTGTGTCTGTGTTTGTATGTGTGTGCTTACATACACAACAGAACACCTCTGAACTGCCCAGACTGTCCCAGAACGTCCAGATGTTTGACTCATATTTTTGGCTGGTTTCTCATAAAATTATGGTTTTCTGGCAAATCACCAGCAGATCATTGAGGACTGAAGTCAGAAAATGATGGCAGACATTTAAGTTTCAGACTTCATATCCTTCAGAATATTCATGCCAATGCAAAACCTGTTAGTCTATCATCTTGCTAAGTTTGCAAGAGCAATATATAAAAAGTGTCCCTGTCTTTGAGCCTTTGCCCCCCATTATTTGTCGCTTTGTCCAGATTTCTTGCTCTAACAGGTTAAGAGGTATGTACAGTAGCGATGTGATGGGTCACTCCAAAGAAAGTGTCCAAATGAATGTAAATACTGTAAACAGAGTTGCATAAAATATATGAACATAACTGCTATTGTAAATAAAAGTGTTTAACGGCAGACAGAAATGTTTGTTGTATTAGACAAAAAGTGTTATCAATTTAAATCAGAATGCTGCTCAAAGAGGAGTCAGAACGTTTGCTGTTATTAGCTAGAACAGCTGCAAAAAGTGGGCTTAAAGTAAGACCAGTTTGAGAGTGCTGTTTGCCCTTCTTGAAGGGAGATTTGCTGCCCAGGGCAGTGTCTCCTCAAGAGAGAGACAGCAGAGTAAATGAAGACCTGGAAGAAGACACCAGAAGGAAGCTGGAGAGCATTCCCATTTCAGGAATTCAGAAAAGAGAGCTACTGAAAGGCTCACAGAGAGAAAGGCTTACTGAAAGAGATGGTATGCCAGCTGTATAGGACTGTATTGAAGGGCATTCACTATGAACTTTTGTTAAGCTGTAAGACTTATGTTTAGGAATAATCTGTAGTTCTATTTATTTATTTTATAATAAACTAAACTTTTTTCTAAGACTGGTGTTTCTCTTGCCTTTAGTATTTTACATTGGTGGACTCTACAGCGCATCCTTTTAAGTACACTCTTCCATACCAAAGTCCAAACACAATACTTCTCACTGCCTACTATCAGGCCACTTATTTCCAGCATAATCTTCCTGAATGTGGCAGAGCCAGTCCTGTGGTATGTGCTGAGTGTTGATTTTCCCTACACTTGTTAAGCACACATATGTGTTGGTTCATTTACCAGGATGACAACTGCAGACCAGTTACTACAAACCATCACTGCTGAATCTGAAGGACAACTAACCAAGAAGGATGTCCTACATCCCATTTAAGCAGTACACCCACCTGGAGGTATGGGGAAGAGCCAACTCATTCAGGATCCTTTTGGCCTACAGAAAGCCTTCTTGGGAATGGAAGGGACTGAGTATCAGAAACGTATAAAAGGTAAAAAGGCATTAATTATCAGAGATGGTGAGACAGCAGTTACAAGCTCAAAAGTTTCATGACTGGGCATTAAAATAGTAAGATTACATTACAAGACTTAAAGTGTATAATCAATGGTTAGCTCCTAGGGCCAGCATACTAAAAATATAAGTTAAAAATAGCTGCTGACAAAATTAAGAGCTCTTTACCTACGCTTTATGAAAGTGGGTGTGTCAGCCACTCCAGTGGCATATATAGGGATAAAGTCCTGACTACATCCTAGCAAATCCAGTTTCAATTAGTGACTTGGGGGGGCTGACAGAGTGGCAGGAAGGATGGGTATGCCTATCTTCGGGGAGGGTGAAATATGGGCAAGGCTTGCAGGGCAGTAACAGCTTCCTGACAGAGACTAGGAAGCCATATGCAATATGCTTGGAGAAGGGGTGGGGCAGTTTGCCATCGGCAGCATCATGCAGAACTAGAAGTCATAGCTGTCAGGCAGAACAAACTTAATTCTTCACCATATTTAAACTTTTCCAAGAGAAAAGATTCATTTGAAACCTTTCAGAATGCCAGAGTGAGAAAGAAAGGCTGCAAAGGGACTAGTAGTGAATTAATGGCTTATGAGAGAGCAATAATAAAGAAATCAAATGCGAGTGCAACAACTCCATGGCGTTAGTCCCAATATCCAATGAAACAATCAGGTCTGTGGTGATTTCAACAGGATGAACAGCATTTCAGACTTAGACAGTTGCCCTATGTCTAGGATTGATGAACTTCTAGAAAGAATAGAAAAGAAAAAAAACTGCATTAAAGAGGCTACAGTTATTTGAAGTGTAGCAATATCTTGGCTCAACCCACCACAATGTGAATGGCCTATCAAGGGCATATAGGCCACCCAACAGCCATGAAACTAACAGTTTCAAGGTGAGGGGTCAGTTGTAATACAGCATTTTAGACATTGCCAAATAAAGTGTCCAAATGAATGAATATATTGTGAATAGTGCTACATTTGTGTGTAAAATGTGTAAATAAAATTGCGACTACAAATAAAATGTATTTCTTTAAGAAATGAGAGGAACCCGTGTTGTGTTAGCAAGAGAAGTGTTACTATCACTTTACATGAAAATATTGCTTTAAGAGCAGAGAGAAACTCTGTGGTATTAAGTACAGCAGAATTGCTAAATGAGAGAAATAATGTTGAGTAAAAGGAGAGTTAAAGAATGCCCATTCAGAGAATGTTGTATGCCCCTCATGAAGGGAAATCTGATGCCTGGACCAGTGGCTCTGGAAGAGAGATAGCTGTGAATGAAAATCTGAAAGACACAAGAAGGAAGCTGGAGATTATTTCTGTTACAGGAATCCAAATGGGAGAATTACTGAGAGGCTCAGAGACAGACAGAGAGAGAGAGAGAAAGAAAAGCAGTAAGATAGAGACGTACTGAAAAACTACAGTCACCTGCTGTCAACTGTTATTAAACCATAAAGCTTTCATTTTCAGAAAACCTTACATGTTTATTTTTTTGTATAATAAACTATGTTTTTCCCTAAGGATGGTATTTCTACTGCCTTCAGTATTCTGCAATGTGTGTGTGTGTGTGTGTGTGTGTGTGTGTGTGTGTGTGTGTGTGTGTGTGTGTGTGTGCGCGTGTGTGTGCGTGTAGAAAGTAAAACAAAAGCAATCCTGCAAAAAGTGCCTCTTAGAAACAATGTAGATCCAAGAAATGACAAAAGAGGCAACATTACAGCAACACCACAGCTCGTTGTAAGAGTTTAATGTAAACAAAATCCAAATAGTGAGTGCTTTCACGTTTCAAAGAACGTTTCATCAGACTCACCAATGTGTGTGTGTGTGTATGTGTGTGTGTGTGTGTGTGTGTGTGTGTGTGTGTGTGTGTGTGTGTGTGTGTGTGTGTGTGTGTGTGTGTGTGTGTGTGTGTGTGTGTGTGAGTATGTGTGTGTGTGTGTGTGTATGTACACATACATAAATACAAACATGCACACAGATACATACGTGCACACGCACACACGAGTGGGTGCAGTATTCTACCAAAAAGGCAAGTTGTTTGCAGTATGTATATCATGTGGTCCTGCTGTCTTTTTCAGTTGCTGACATGACAGTGAGCCAAGAAGATGCATTAAGATGTGTGTCTCTGTTGTAAAACCTATTTATGTTGGCCTAGGCAGCCCAGAAAGAATACACCATATTACATAATGTTAAATCAGGATAAAGCATCAGAGATGGTTTAAAGATTTTCAGACAGTCCAATGCATATGCTTAAGTGCTACAGTCAAAGCAGTGTAATTAATGACCAAACCATCAAAAATTAAAAGAAAAAAGAAAAAAAGGCACAGCTCAAACAAAACTGCTACTAGTCTACCAAGTAAATTGTGAAAGATAAAACAATGGTAAAATCTTATCTTTACACAGTGATCATAGAAAAAAATGCAAACTGAAGATGAAACTGACAAAATAGACTGAAACAGTGCCGAAATTGTAAACAAACAGAAACCAACTAACAAAACAACAAAGATACATGGCAATGCAATGTAACAGGACTAGAAACTTTCTTAGACAAATAATCTGCTTACCTTTCAATTACTGTAGCAATTTATGAAGTTTTGAACAAACTAACAACTATTACCTTTCACATGCAATAGTATTTTTTGTATCCTTGCATCCATTTTTCCACTTACTTCCATCAATAACCTTGGTAATTTGGCATAAAGCTAAAATAATGATTGCAAAAATATAATCTCTTTAGTACTACATCAGCCATTACTGAAGAACATACAGAGGTACAAGTAGTCATATTTCTTCATCTTTCTGGAGGTGGTACCTAATGGTATTGGCTATGTTTAATCTTACCAAAAAGCAGCAATCTGACCATGCAGTTATGAAAGACGGACTTGGACATTATGGCGGCCTTAAAAAAAAAGTAGCTACATACAGTCATTATTTATTTCTTAACACCAGAAATCAAGGACCAGATGAGTCTTCAATGCTTATATGAGTGAGTTGAGGCACAAAGCTAATTACAGAGTTTGCTGAGTAGTATGATTCAATACTGAGAGACATATGCTAGAGACATAAGGTTTGAAAACTGTGAAACAAACTTCTAACAGAATGTGATTTAAAACTTGTTAAAGCTCCAAATGTGTACAGAGCTGCAGGACTGATAAGCTATTCAGATGTCAGTCAGTCTTATGGCTTAATAACAGTTGACAACAAGTGTCTAAAATATGCAAAGGAAAATTAAAATAGAGCATAAGAGTGCTAAAATGAAACAGAATGAGTTTGTTGCTGTACATAATAATGTGAAAAAGGAAGAAATTGCAAAACACTGCATGACAGTGGAAGGACATCGCAACAAAATACATGAGCATAACAGCACAGCTAAAAATAAAAAGAAGAAAATAAAATACTTCCAGTTGAATGTCCTATTACTTAAGGTAATATGATAAACAGGAGGACATTGTACAACTCTAGATAAAAAGTGCATAAAATTAAAGTTATGCACGTACCATAAATCTAAACCGGACATAACTAAACAGCACTACTCAACACAACCTAAATGATGAGTGGCTTACACTGATGTATTCCTCTTCCATTCTAACCAATATCCCAAAAAGACACTTCCAAAAACTGGAGCTTACTTATAACAAAAGAGCAAACATTGTTTAAAAATGGAACAAGGTTATGTGTCTACTCCTAGAGGAGTTTCAAGCTTGAGCATGACTATAGGGTAGATCCCTTCACCTGCAGGGCTGAACCTGTTGTTGTTCGGGATGATTTCCTCAAACATAAGTAGCATTTTTTAATGTAGTGTAAACGTTGCTTGCCTTATTCTACTGTTTACTGTTTACTGTTTTTCTGTCTTTGGAGACATGTCCCCAGCATTCCTTTGAAAATTGGACTTCCTGGCTGGACAGTCCCAGGCTACATGTGAATAAATAAATACATTAACATACTAACAAATAAACAAATATATACATACACATGATTAAAATTTGTCTACTCTAAATATGAAATACAAAGTCTGACTCATTGTAGTATACACTGTATTATTCACTTTAGATATCTTAGTATGTAAATCTACAATTATTGTTTCAAAATCCATCTCTTCAATTTGCTTGTTACCAGTGATATTGTAGCCATTCAATACAATGTGGCATACATGTTCACCATTCCATTTATGTCAAAAGTATGCGTGTGCATCTGTGTTAAAGCACGAGACCTTGTGACTGACCTCTGAAGCAATTTATAACGGATAAATACAACTGTGAGGGGTGATGTTCCCATACTGGAGAGATCAAGATGGCAATACCCTCCTTAAAAACATTTAATTTCACCCCCATTTGCAAGCTCATTTTCAACAGGTTGCTTTTCAAAGAGTATGCAAGAGCCTGGAATAAACCTACTGAATCAGTACCTCATGCATATCTGCTGCATCTTCTCTCCTCAGTACTGTTAATTCTTCCTTATCATCTCTAGCCCAGCAGTCTGACCACTGTGGACTTTGCACTTACAAGTAATGGCACCAGTGCCTCCACCTTCTTCTAGAACACCTGAATATGAGTGGCATGCTGCTTCTTATCTAAAGTAACTTATTCTTGAAGACATAGATCTGTCTACAAAATATTTAACTCAGTCTCCTGACACAGTATGCTCTTCTCTAACCAAATACATAATTTTACAAGTAATGCTAATGATTAATATTCTGAAATGTTCACCTCTGGCTGCTTTAGCTCATCAATCCAGAGCTCATTAGATCTCTTCTTCTTATTTTTCATATCACTATTATGACAGAAAACTCTTCCTGTAGCATCATTCTGTAGCAATGAATGGATTTTCAGATTCTGCATCTGTTATGAAAGTTGCAAGAAACATGATCAAAATGTATTAAAAAATTACCTTTCAATTTTAACTGACGTTCAAAATTAAAAAAAAAAACTATTTTACTCACAAATAATGTCAGTGCCAGTGCCACAAATGCAAAATATTTGATGAACAGCTGGTACTGGTGATTTCTTTTATTTGTGGTAAACTACACTGGAAACCGATACAATGCTATAATGTCTTTTTATGTCAAGACACTTTTTCAGTGTGCATCATCACTGCATGTTACTATTTATGATCTATGATAAAGCAGAAAGAAAGGGATGGGGTTACTCACACTCACTGCTGTAAAGAATTACATATCACATTAAGTGTTACAGGAAATATTCATCTCCCGCACATCCATCCACAACCCCTTTTCCCCAGTTTGCACATGGGATCAGGGTGTCACTTCAACAGTGATAATCATCTAGAGCCAAGGTTTACACTACCGGGTAGCTAGCCCTGCCACAGTAATTCTTCTGCACCACACAATTGCCCACACACCTATGACCAATTTAGAGTGTCCAATCCACCGACTGCATGAGTTTGGAATGCGGGAGGAAACCTACACAAACACAAGGAGGACATGCAGACTCCACAGAGAAGGCACTCCAGCCAAGAATCGAACCAGGGATCCTCTTGCAGTGAGGCAACACTATCCGCTGCATCACTGTGCCATCTACACTTCACATACAGAAAACTAATATGGAAAATAAATATACTTCACAATTGTTTGATGAAAGATTAAATATGGTCTTCTGAAGCCCCAACCCTCACAGAGCAATGTACTTAAAAAAACACATGATGGTGTATGATTGTCTGTATGTAACTTCAGTAAAGAGCAGGACGGTTCTTGTAATATTATTTGTCAGCTATTTCACCAAATGCATTGGAAATGGAGATTTTCAGTGGTATAATTCACTAAAGTGTCCTGACCACCAAGGGAGAGAAAAAAAAAAACCTTCCCTGTCTCTAAAATATACTAACGTCAGAGTTAGTTAATTTAAGTGGGAGTAACGGGGAAGTGCTGGGGGCAAACACACATTATTTTGATGTCTACTTCAGTGAACTGTATCATCAGCAAAGGTTTATTGTCACTGTGTTCGGTGAAACGTGACTTGGTGAACCATGTGTTTCCAAGTTGTCACATTAAATAATCGTATAACTGATTATATTCAGTGTCATTCAAAGCATCCCTTGTTACATTTTATAAGCATGTAAACTATTACATAATTGTTTCTGCCTCTGGTTCAGGTCATGGGTGAAAAGGGTTATGTGACCAGTCCATCTACCTTGTTATTAAATGAAAATAACAAATGACAAACTGTATCATTTGCTGTTTCATTTTTTTCTTTCATTTTAACTATATTCTCAGCTGAGTGAAAAAGCCATTTTCCCTCAACAGAGATCCAACTAGGCATATTTTTATCATATGAGTGTAGAGTTTCAGACTGAAACAGAAAATTCTACAGTGAATACAAACATGGAATGCAGTACACATTGCATACAATAGTGGCTCTGTGAATAACATATACAGCGGTCTGGAATTTGCATGTTAACTAACAGGGTCATTAACAAAGTTGTGGGGGTGAGAATGCAAGACAGTGGGATGGAGTGTGAAATTCTTAGGGAATGGTATGAGCTCTGGCGTATGTTAACAGATGAGCAGAAAAAGATGATAGTGAAGGGTAGACTCAGATGGTATCTCCAGCACAGATACACCCTCATTTACAGGTACACTTTCACTTGTGTGGAGGCGGGTACATAACTTTCCTGCAAAAGGTCTAAAAGAGACACAAGCATGAACATCATTAGGTAGAGAGTTAAGAGCCTTAAACAGTCACATCATATGCCTTTTCATTACTGACTAATCTAGATATAACAAGCAAGATATCTAAAGACTGAAGTTCACAAGCAGGCATGTCCCTGATGATGAGAAGAACAAGTTACTGACACAGTTCTATATGTAAAAGGCAAATTGAAGAAAGATAGAGCATGTGTAGATTGCCATGTTGCTTGCAGTAATCTGCAAAAACATTTTTGGAAAAGCTCAATAGAGGGATTGAAGACAGGCATAAATCTCTGACATTCCTCCTTACAAATGCAGTAAGTAAAAGTTAAGACTAAAAAGGAATATGTGTGTACATGGGTATATCTCTTTGTATATTAGTGCACATATGTGTGTGTGTGTGTGTGTGTGTGGGGGGGGGGTGATGACAACTGTAGTGCTTCCAGTGATCTGCAAAACATCACTGAAAAGTTCCACTGAGGAAGTGAAGGCATCCAGACATACCATTAAGGCCAGCTACATCCCTTATGGATAAAGTATTTATGCATAAATTACAGTGGCTAAAAACTTCATAGGAATGCAGGTCTAGGCTTATAAACATCCAAATGCATCAATAGCCTACTAAGTACCTATAAACTTATGCAGTTTCAGAGGAATATTTTCTAAATTATTTGATGTTATGAGGTTAAGGCTTGAAAGTCACCAAGGAATTTATTGTTTTAGTATCCTAGTCTTTTCAAATCAGTATGACCTGTGGTGGTGGTGCTGCGGTAGCGTTGTCGCCTCACAGTAAGACGTTGTCCTGTTCAATTCTCAGCTAGAGCGTCTTCTGTGTGGAGACATGTGTGAATGGGCGGACCTTCATTGAAGGTTGTGCATCAGGGCTGGCAACTCGGCATGTAAAAATCTACTGCCAATTATTAGCAGACCGGAGTTCTGCTGTGGCAACCCCTAATCGGGGAAAGACACAACAAAGTCTTTTCAAATCAGTGAGTGTGTTTCAGTCAAATACTAGTTGTTGAAGAACATTTTGGGGTTTGAACTGAAATGTTCACCAGGACCATTTAGTCTTTTACTCATGCATGACATAACTACTCAATGCTCTCTCCATTACATTAATGATAGTTTCAGGAATTAGCTGATAAAGTGAATGATCATGAGCATCATGCAGACATCTCATTCAGGGATAGCTCCCCTGCTTGGTGGTCACTGAGTACTGGGACAGAATTCAGGTTCCCTGAATCTTGAAACTGGTTAAGTGGGTAATCACAGAATGAATAAATGAGTGTCAATATTGTGTTATGGTAGCAGAGTTCTGTTAATGTAAAAGGCAGAGGAACTCTTTACTATCAGCTCAAACATCAGTGCATTTATGTTTTTGATTATTTCGTTCTTTCTTCAGTTTTTTTTTTTATTTATATTTGTTTATCAGAGTAGTCCATTGATCTCAATGGATAAATTGCAAGCACAGCACGGGTGAATAGAATCACATTAAGAAATGAACAAAACATATTTATAGATACAATGGTATGCTAAAAAAATATACAGATGCAAAAATATGCTATAAGATTTAGTTCAAGAAGCAGTTTACAAAGTCAACACATGGATGGAAAAATAGAATTATGCTTAGCAGAACTTTTTGGATAAGATGTAGCCATAATGACTGAGATGGCTTATGCTAGCAGGATAGCAGCTTATCATTATATAGAGAGGTATGAAGAAATTAGAAGAAGCAAGTGAGAATAGTTACAGGAAAGGATACCATGGGGAGAAGACAGAGAAATGGAAAGAGGATAAAGGCATGCAGAGGGAAGAGGAGTAGAAAGGAGAGAAGTGAGAGAGATGCAAAGAGAAGAGGGAGGTAGGATGAATGAGGAGATGACAAGATGAGATAAAAAGGTATGAAAAAGAGATAAAGGGATGTGAGACAGCTGCAGGGTTTATGTAATGTGACCTGTGTGAGGGCAGATATAATTTGAATGAAGAGATGTTCTTTAAGCTGTTGTCTTAAGTCAAGTACATTTGGACATCTCTGATTGAGAGTAGAATGGAGTTCCAGAGCTTAGGAGCCAAGATAGAGAATGCATGGTCAGTGCAATAAAGTTTAATTTTTGCAGTTAGTAGGTTGAGTTGAGAAAGAGAGGCACCTCTGAGATTGTATGTGTGGGTGGGTGGGTGTTAGGGCTGGTGAAACGTTTATGAGAGAGAGGGAAGATGTCTCAAGAGAAAGGACTTTGTGAATTAGTGATCCTAGTATGAGGTTCCCACTCAAATGGACTGGAAACCATTTAGCTTTTGTAAGATTAGGCAGTGGTGTTCATTAATAGAGGAGTTAGTAATGAACAGGCATACTTTATTGAAGACAGTTTGTAAGATGGTGGCATTTTTCTTTGAGGCTGCAACTATTACGGGCAGTCCATATTCAACTTGAGATGAGTATTCCTTAGCCTCTGGGAGCTTTGGCTGGCTTTGAGAGTAGAAGTGATACCTTATTTGCACAGAACAGTAGTGTATTGATCTTTCAGCATGTGTTTTGAATGTGTAGTTGAAAATTAAGAGACTGATATAACCAAATGCCAAGGTATTTGACTGTTGCAGTAGTTTCTATGGTGGTATTGTTAACATCTTTAATATTACGGAACCTGTGTGCTCTGGCTATTTTTTTTTGGTTGATTTCAAATAGCACTGCTTTTGCTTTTGAGGGACTGACTATAAGTTTCTGGCCTATTAGCCACTGAGTGAGAGTTTGGAGACCATCTTGGAGCTGAGTTTAAACAATAAAGTGGGATTTGTTTGATCTGTGAATGACCATGTCATCTGTATAAAGAATTAGAGGCATCTGAGGGTGATCAGATTTGTTGATAAAAATGGAAGACAGCGAAGGAGATAAAGTGGAACCCCTAGGGGACTCCTTTTACAACGGAAACTGTTTCAGAGGTGGTGTTGCCTACTTTCACCTTGAAGGATCTACTGGTGAGGAAATCTACAAGCCAAGGTTTTGCATTGTCACTAATGCCTATTTCAGTTAATTTTTCAAATAGTAAGTTACGCTCAATGAGATCCTAGGCTTTTGTGAGGTCAATAAAGATAAGCTCCTGTCAGGCTGCCTTCATCCACACTGGATAATATGTCATCTGTGAGGGAGTACAGTGCTGTTATGGTGTTGCATCCAGACCAGAAAGCATGTTGCTTCCAGGATAAGAGATGCTATTGATGTGAATAAGCAGTAATTTTGGTTGTAGATAATTTTTTCTAGCATTTTATTTAAAGTGAGAAGTATTGAGATAGGATAGTATTGTGAAGCAGCAGCTGGTGTGAATTGTTCTGGAATAGGAATGGCTATTGCTGTTTTCCATATCTGAGGCATAATCTTATTAGTTAAGTAGAGGCTGAATATGTGAGCGAGCGGGTGAGAGATGAAGTCCTTACAAAGGTGAATTAACCAAGAGGGCTAAGTTATCTGAGCCTGGTGAATCTATCTGCATCTGGTCTATTTGTGTTTCTGTCTCTTTGGTTCTAACACTGGAATGTAAGGGGGGAAAGGGTGACTGTGGGGGTTTTAGGTTTCTGTTGCTGTTGTTGAAGTGTGGCAGATTGCTGAACTCATTGAGGAAGTCTGTGCATGAGAATTTGTTTGTGGTGGTGTTACAGGGGTTCAGGGCAGTGGAGTTGTGTTGAGTTTTTTGATGAGTCAGCATGTTGCTTTCTCTCTAGAATCTTTTGGGTTTTGTTAGAAGTGACATTTGTTTGTTTTGGTAGTGGTTGTTTTTGTGTCTACAGATGGAGTGCTTGTCTAGGTTGTAGAGTGAGGTATTTATGGCACAGAAATTTGTGGTGGTGTTCCATTCCCAAATATTCCATGCTTCATCATGTAATTTAAGAAGATGTCTCAGTTCATTAGATACCCATCCATGTTTATGAGGTAGAAGTAGCCTTTGTACCAAGGGAAATAATTTGTTTTGTAAGTGCAGTGGGTTATTGGTAAGGTTTTTAGCTGCTTTACTATGGTCTTTTACGGCAAGTAAGTGAGACCAATCAAAGGTGGCAAAGTGGATTTTAAGATTAATTGATATTATGAATGGTTTTGGGTCTGAAGGTGACAAGTTTAGATTTATATTTTAACATAACTTATTACTGAGAAAGGTATGGGACAGTGATCAGTGAAGGAGGGTGCATGTATAATGAGGTTGGATATCACTGCAGGAGTATTACTTATTACAAGATCTAGTAAGGTGTGCCTATAGGTTCATAGGTTTATAGGTAGGTACTAGGCTATCGGCCCAAGGGCCAAAGTAAGCCTAGCCAGCAAGGTACCATAGCTTACACCACCCAAGAAGGTTATTTTCCTGTGCCACTGTCCAGCAGAAACACAGACATGATCCCCGGGGTGTATTTCCTATTTCCCATCCACTCATTAAGATTCTTCTTGAAGAGTGCTAATGAAGAACTTTGCTTGACATAGATGGGTAGCTTGTTCCAGAGTATTCAAAGTCTCTGGGACAGGAATCTATCCCTCCAGCGTGTCCTGTTTATTGTGGTGACAAGGTTTAGGTCCCTTGAGCGTGTAGCTTGGTGGGATTGGGATTTCTTTAGGTGTAGCATGTCCAACAGCTCTGGTTTGACATAGCTTTATATGTTAGGCAGTGATCACCTCGGAGTAGGCGATATGCTATGGAGTAAAGCTGGAGTTTTTTGAGGCGGTCAGTGTAGGGCATTTGTTTGAGGCCAGTAATCTTCTTTGTGAGGTATTTCTGTGGCCTTTCCAGCTGCTACAGATGTCTTGTGAGGTACATTCCAAAAGGGGCATTGTACACTATAATGGGTCTAATGAGTGACGAGTAGAGGGGAACGATGACCTCTTTTTTCCTGGATGAGAACCCTTTTATGATAAGGTGTGCCATGTAGAAGGACTTCCTGACTACTGTGGCGATGTGACTATCAAAGGAGAGACTACTGTCCACCTGGGTACCAAGGTCTCTTATCACACATTTGGTGTTAAGTAGATTGCTGCCTATGTGGTAGTTCATGGGTACAGAGTTTTTACCAAAGGAGATGACACTGCACTTTTTGGCACTGAGCTTGAAGACATGGCTCTGACACCAGGCATCTGTCTCAGTGAGGTCCTTCTGTAGGATATCCACATCATTTGGGGACATGACTATGGTTGCTAGTTTGCAATCATCTGCGAACTTCATCAGCCAGAGACCTTCTGTGTTAGCCTGTACTTCATAGAAGTAGATACCAAACAGGAGAGGTCCCAGGACGGAACCCTGTGGCACTCCATTTGTCACTGCCTTGAGGTCAGATTTGGAGTCTGCAACTTTTACAGTGTGGGTTCTGTCAGTGAGCCAGTTGGCAACCCATCTTGTGATGTAGGGATTTATACCTAGTTTAGTGAGTTTAGCTATAATTCCGGAATGGGGGATGGTGTTGAAAGCCTTGGCAGGGTCAAGATAGGCTATGTGAACCACCTTACCCTCATCCACGGCTTTGGTGACTGCCTCAAAGAAGTCGATCAGGTTCAAGAGGCATGATCTGCCTTTCACAAACGCGAATTGGGTAGGATCCAGAGTTTGGAGGTTACCAATGTCTTTGTTTATGAGTTCCATGATGATACGTTCCATGGCCTTGCAGACCAGGCTCGTCAGGCTAATAGGCCGATAGTTCCCGGGATCAGTGGTGGCTCCCCCTTTGTGGAGTGGGATAACTGTTGCTATGCGCCATTCAGTGGGCACAAAGCCTGATGTGCGGCTATTATTGAACATGGTGCTTAAGTGGGGAGCCAGTTCATTCTGAAGTTCGTGTAAAACGCAGCCTGGGTTGTTGTCCAGTCCCATGGATGCTGTATTTTTGACTTTAGAGAGTACAGCTTTTACCTGCGTAGTTGTGATTACAGGGACTCTGCATTTTTCCTGTACAGATATGGGCCCTTTAGGGGGTGAGAGGGGGCAAAGTTAGCACTGAACCGATCTGTCATGATGTTGGCAATATCAGTTCGTTCTATAATTTTCGTGCCTTTGTGCTGTAACTCAGAGCAGATCTGAGTATTGTGATCTAGATTCTTGACATAGCTATAGAATGCTTTGTGATTGTCCTTGGATTTAGTGGCAATTTTATTTTCGTAGCTAGCTTTGGAGGCTCTTATAAAGGATTTCAGCTTCTTACTGAGGCTGACCAGGGAGCTCCTCCACTCATGGGATTTTACTCTCTTTTGCAACAGTTTCTTCCTTCTGTTGTACAGTTTGTTTATGGCAGGGAACCACCAGATTGGCTTCCTTTTTTTGGAGGACAGCATCTTGGTTCTGTTTGGGATAGCACAATTCATGCACTCATGTAAGTGCTTATAGAGTGCATTTGTGTAGGATTCAGCAGTTGTAACTGTATTGTCCATCTGCATGGGTGTCATGAAGTTCACCACTTCTGTCTTAAGAAGCATGAAGTTGGCTTTGGAGAAATTTTTTACTGTGGTTTCCCTAATGGGGGGTGGGGGCGGGATGTGGATATCAAGGGTGATAAGCTTATGGTCGGATCGGACCAACGAGGAGATGACTTCAGGAGTGGAACACCGGTCACTCATGTTGGTAATGACTAGGTCTAGGATATTGTTGCCCCTGGTGGGAGTGTGGATAAGTTGATCTAGGGCATTGGAGTTTATGAATTCCAGAAAGCGTTGAGCTAAGTTGAGTTGGTACACAAGTAGTTTTCCCAGTTAATGGTGTGGTAGTTGAAGTTGCCCATTATTAGGGTGTTTGGCTGAACCCTAATATTTTCCAGTGCATCAAGAAAAGAGGAGTGGGAATCCTGGGGCATGGTGGGGGATCTGTAGCAAGCTACAATTTGGATTGCAGTTTTGCCCAGAGTTAGTTGCACTTGGATAACCTTGGATGCATTATGCTGAACAACTAGCCTGGAGGTGTGGATATCCTTAATGAATATGGACACACCTCCGCCTTTGGTGTTTCAGTCCAGGTTACATGGCCGAAAAGTGTGGCATGAGTTATAGCCTGGTAGTGCAGGGGTGCTCTCTGGAGCCTTGAATCAGGTCTCAGTCACTGCACAGATATCGATGTTCTCCATTTTTAAGGAGTGTCTCGAGTGAGTGCATTTTGAGATTTAGACTTCTAGCACTGAGTAGCATTACCTTCAGTTTTTGTTTGCATGTTCCTGTTATGGTGGTGAATTTGTTATTTGAACCCTGCCTAAAAAAGGCACTATAGGGGCAGCAACAGCCTTAGCCAGTATCCATAATCCCACTGGCGACAGGTGCAGGCCATCTGTGGCAAAGAATCGTGGTCTGTCAACCATGTCATCCCAAGCACACAGATACTGGATCCCCTTAGAAATCCAGAATGGCACCAGAAGCTTAACCAATTGTTGAAGTCAGTCATTTTGTCCTTGTACTGCAGTATCATTCTGGGCGATGGCAGAATGCTACTCAGGGTTAGGGTCATACCTGCCTGGGCTACAAGATCGGAGAGCTCTTCCATGTCTCTTTTCATGTAGTCCAAGGAGGTACGTCTCAGGTCTATTGGACTGAAGGTTTTGTCTAGTGGTTTCAGATTTGATTTGGGTAAGCCTTATGCTGGCCAGGAGTTCTGACATATCAATGTGTTTTGGTGTTAAGTAATTATGGTTAAAATCTCCAAGAATGATAGGCTACAGTTTCTGGGAGCTTTGGCATATATTTGTTGGATGAAGGTATTGGATTTTGGTAGTGAGGCTGGTGGAGGTAGGTATTCACTGGCTATAACAAGGGAGTTTGAATGTTTGTTGGAAATTTTAAAAGGATCCATTTAGAATCTGATTCTGAGTTACTGTTAGTCTGTGAAAGACAGTGGGGCTAAGGTTATCTTTGAAGAGAATTAATGCTCCTCCCTCAGTTTTTTTAACCTGGTCTATAATCCTGTAGGTATGAATATTTTGGTATGAGGTGGTGAAGACTAGGGGTGTCAGGTTTCAGACATGTTTCTGTAATAACTATATAATATCAAGATTATGTTGTATGGTAAAGGCATTGATTTAGTCGCTTTTGTTCTTGATGTTGTTGGCATTAAAAAGGAAGCAGGTGATATGACACTGTTTATTGGTTTGAGTTGAGGCATCATTGTTAAGTGGTTCTGTACTGGGCTCAAAGTTGCCTCTTAGCAGAAGTATAAGAATGATGGGACTGAATTTGAGTAGTATTTTTGGAATGTGTACTTTAGATTAAAATTGGGGTTTTCTACCAAAATAAGAGATTATGAGGTACTGGGACCCTGATATGTTTGATGTATCTGAGTTGGGTACTGCATGGTTGTCATGTGATATGAATGTTTAATGGGGTGGTGGGTAGTATGTGTGTAAGTATTAATGTAGTCTGATATATGGAGGCAGTCGCAGTCCAGTAATTGCTGTGGGATTTTGTGTGAGGATTGAAGGAAAATAATTGATATCAGGAGGAGAATGTAAATAAGTCATAGTTATATGTTTTCTGAGTGCGAAGTAACTACAGTAGAATCTTTAAAATCTGGAGAATATGGAGTATGAGGGAGGAAAGAAGTACTCCTTTTGCTGCTCAGAAAACATCTTTTTTGTGTTTCCTATTGACTTTGTACTTAACCACATACAAGAATGGAACTTTTCTACATTATTAATATCCTCGCATCACTGCAAATGGATATTATTATTATTATTATTATTATTATTATTATTATTACTACTACTATTATTACTATGTATCATTTTATACCCTAGAATGTCAGGATGATGGCTGCCACATTCTATGATTTCATTTTTTCACCTCCATGATATAATTCTATAGGGTTATATAATGCCCTGTGGTGACAGCATCATTTACTGTGATCCTTCTCGCAAATGGTTGCAATGAGATTACTGCAATTTCCTACTTCTTTGACTGCAAGTATCAGTCTGTCTTTTTCAATTACTTTGCTTCCTCTGATTTTAATTTACATAATAATTCAAGAATGGATACAGGTACAGCAGAATTTACACATGGTTGGCATGGTTTGATTATGAAGAGAAAGCACAAATTCTCAAAGAAACCCAGACATGGGTAAATCCTGCATTACCCCCCATACAGGAGTTGATTTATTGCTATTATACAATGACTGGCCGGTAACATCATCAAACGAGCATGCTGATTGGCCAGCCCAACTAGCATGCCCATTGAGAATATGCAACGGAAAAAAGGTCCAATCGCCGGGACTTTTTTCTGTTGATATATTCTTTAATTTTAAGTGTTAAAAAAAAAAAAGTGTAGCAACTGAGATCTTCTTTTCTCCGTTGCTTACTTTCCCATGCACTGATGTACTGGGTATGCATGGGAACGCAAGTTCCAAACGCATGCGCAGTACATCAGCAATGGCAAAGCGGAGCTGTCCAGCGGCGGAAGGACAGCACGGCACCGTTATACAAGGACATTATTTAAGAAAAGTAAGTATTTTTTTTTCTTAAATAATGTCATTGTATAATAGCAATAACCCACTTCTGGGTGTGGGTAATGCTGGATTTACCCATGGTTGTCTTTGTTTGGTCGCTTGGGCTTTACCCTCGTGACCAAACCATACCAACCGTGGGTAAATCCAGCATTACCCACACCCAGGCATAGGTTATTGCTTAATTATACAATCCCATTACTCAAAAACATAATGGCACTGTTTTAAAAACAGAAACTGTTTATCATTTGAAATAACTCCTTATCTTTTTAAATAATGCTAATGCATGTTCAAACCTTTTGGTTAGGTTGTCTTTTTCTGCTGCCTTCCATACATTAGGATGAATGTAGTTGATTTTAGAAAAATATTTTACAGTTGATACGATTAAGTTAGTTTTGACTAATAATGGTTTAAATTTGAAAATGTCCAATATTAAAAACAAATTTATCAATGAGGAGGAGATTGTGTAAAAGAAAGGTTCAAAAAATTGAACTCAGTTTTCAAGATTATAGGTCACAGAAAGAAACATCTAATGAAAATGAGGAGGCTAAGGAACAAGCCAATAGCATTGATGAGTCACAAGGTAAAGTTTTCAATCATCTGAATGATAACATTAGTGTTATGGGACAAGACCAGCTTATTAAAATGTATATTAATTTTAGCTTATTAATGATGCTATAATATGATTGTTAAAAAGCAAATATAATTTGTATGCAGGGCTGGACAAAATACAGCTTCATAAGCCACAGTATTATTGTATTTTAAACTGCATTCTTTTAATATGTAGTAAGAGAGACTAGCACATGTTGCAGTTACTACAAAATAAATTTGTTAGCCTAACTCCTCCAGGTTAGGAGTGCATTGTTGCTAGGGCAGGTTTAAAACATCCAAGGTCAGAAACAAGACCCATTGGAAGCAGGTGAATCATGTATAGGAAGGTGCTCACGTGAAGTCTGAGCCGAAAATCACGAGGGATGAGGACATTTGCAAAGTTTTCTATAGGACACAATCATTGTAATGTAATGAAACTGCATGACCAGTTTGATAAGAAAATGTATAAAAATACATTTTTTGTATGTAAACTGAGAATGCTTCATCAAAGATTATGAAGACGGACTCCCAGCGCTGTAAGAATAAAATTTCTGTTTGCACATCCTGAAGTATTGTTCCTGACTAAAAGCATATAAGGTAAATTCTTAATGTTATTTATTTATGACTACAACAATTTGGTGCCATGACTCGGATCTGAACTTTGGTATTGCTGCAGGACAGTTCTGGAATAGGGTCCATCACAGATTTTCTGTGAATTCCTCACTTTGTATGGAGTAGTCAGGGACTCATATGTGCAGCTATTCAGGGTGTGCAAATATACTAGCCTTGGCAGGGAAATTATTTGTATGGGTATAAGGGTTGGTTTGTGTTTTTTTCTTCTTTCTTTTTTTTAGACAGTTTTAGCAAATGTAAGTGCATGACTGTGTTTGTAGTATAAGTGCATGACTGTGTTTTTGTTTGACTGAGTGGTTGTAAGATATACTAGTAATAGTGGGAGGACCCCACAGTAAATGAGTATAGTAAATGTATGTGCACATACAGTAATGGACAAATTAACACAAGGAGGTGCCTTGTGTCGAGGGTGGTACCCTCAGGATTGGAAGGTAAGAAGTATGAGAGATGTTTTTATTTCTAAGAACCAAAGTTGAAAATCAAGTAGATATTCCTGGAGGATCCACAAACACAGGCCAGGTGGTGAACAAACCAGTCTCAGTAGTGCCAACAAAACAGTCTTTATTTAGCGCTTTCGTCTGTCTATAACATCAGACTTCTTCAGAATAATATACAAACAAGTTCACTTCACAATATATACCTTAAAATGTCACATGATATTTTAAAAAGCCCAATGACGTTAAACAATAAAAATAAATCACTAAATAATTAGCTGAAACAAATGTGACCATAAAATGACTTCCCCCCCCAAAAAAATGTATGAACGCAATTTTAAATAGCTCCCAATGCTAATGTTTTCATTTAGGTCAGGAACTATGTGGGCATTAAGTTGTATTTGCCAACATAATTCCTTAAACTCCAGCCTTTCTTCCCATGGATCCCCCTGTATATCTTTTCTTATTCTTTCTAAAATTACAAACTTGAAATGATATGTAGCATATTTTGCTATATGCTTATATAAAGCACTGGTAATGTTCTTGTTTTTTTATGTTTCTATTGTGCTCATATATTCTCTCTTCCAAATGTCTAATGGTCTTTCCTACATAAAAACAGTCACATTGACATCATAATGCTGCGTAGACTACCCCAACAGTGTTGCAACAATAATTGCTTCTAAAGGTAATTTTAAACCTATTAATTCTAATTTTGTCAGTTTCTAAGATGTAAACACATTGTGAACAAAAAACACATTTTCATCTTTCCTTTTGTGTTATGACTATCAATCAATCTTTCTAGTATATTTTTTATAGTTGATCCCCTCCTGAAAATAAAGTGTGGTACTTGCCCTATCTTACTCAGTATTTCGTCGTAACCACCAAAAATTTGCCAGTTCTTCTTTAAAATGTTGCAAATTTCCAAGTGGTCTAAACTAAACTTAGTAATAAAGGAACATGAGTAAGTGTCTTTTCCCAACTGTTTATTGCTAACAGGAATAACAGAACATTGCTCTTTTCTATTGTTTAAGATAGGTATAATAGTCCCATTATTTCTTTTTTTGTTAACTTCTTGCCATACTTGATCTAGTCATTTTTGTGGGTAGTCTCTTTCCAGAAACATATTTTTCAAGTTGTTAGTCTGTTCAACAAAAGTGTTGTCCTTAGTAATCATCCAGGCTAGTGTGACAAACTGTCCTTTCACTATACCTTTTTTAACATGTTCCGGGTGGTGACTACTATAGTGCAGCAAACTATTACAGTATGCCAGTTTTCTATATATATATTGCTCGTAAAGCAACCTATTTCACCATCTTTATTAATTTCCACATCTAAATAACTAATTTTATTGTTGTTGTAATTGTAGGTAAATGTAAAAAAAGTATTAGTGCTATTAATACATTGTAAAAACTCATCAATGTCTGCACTCTGCTCAGCCCAGACAAAAAACAAATCATCTAAATAATGTGCATATAATTTCCATTTGGTCAGATAAGGTGATATAAACAAAAATTTCTTTTCCCACATTAACATGATTATTTTAGCAAAAATGGGGACACATGTGGCCCCCATTGCTACCCCCAGTCTTCTGTAAAAAAAATGTCCTTCAAAATAAACAAAATTATACTTTAAAACTGTTTCCATAAAAGTCACCAAAACATCCACTTCATTGTTACTAAATGAACAATATTCAAACAAAAATTCTTGAAACCATTCAATTCCCATAGAGTGTGGAATTACACTGAGCAAATTAGTCACATCCACCGTAAGGAAAGAGTCATTGCTGTTATATTCTAGGTTGTTTAGTTTCCTTAAAAAATGTCAAGAATCAATACAAATATGTTCTTGGTTTTTTTAAGTACCTCTTTTAGTTTGATATCAATGTATTTCCCTAGTGTAAATATTTTAGAGCCTGAAGCATTAACAATAGGCCTCATTGGTGGGTCTCTTCTATCCTTATGTATTTTCGGGATCCCGAAAATGCTAGGAACCCTAGGATATTTAGTATGTAAAAATTCAACAATTTCATGCTCCAATTGGCCCTGATGTTTTGTTGGCACTACTGAGACTGGTTTGTTCCCCACCTGGCCTGTGTTTGTGGAGCCTTAAGGAATATCTACATGTTTTTATTTCTGACAGTGTATGAATGTATGAGAGAAAGGAAAGAAAAAGTTAAAAGTTAAAAATAAAGTTAAAACAAGTTCATAAACCTACTGCATGATTGGGACGTAGACTGTAAATTTAAAACAAGTTCATGAGCCCATTGCATGACTGGGATGTAGACTGTAAAGTTAAAACAAGTTCATGAGCCCACCGCATGAATGGGACGTAGACTATACAACAAGTTCATGAGCCCATAGTATGACTGGGACGTACACTATATACTGTTAAAACAAATTCATGAGCCTACCGCATGATAGGATGTAGAGGTATGCATTGTTAAAATAAATTCATGAGCCCAAAGCACACTGGGACTTAACAGTGTGTTTGTGTGAAAGTACCCTCAGAGGGTCCAAAAGAGTGGTCATTTCTGGACACAGTACCTATCCTCCCTGTTATCCCAACTGCAATGCTGGAGCTGTAACTTTTGAGCTCACTCAGGGACGAAAGCAAGGGGGTGCTGTGGAAAAAGGCTGATTGAAACCTCTCCTCTGTTGCTGCACACCGACAGACTTCCTATCTTTCCCTCCCTGTATGCTGTGAGGATTACTACAGTTATTTTCTGTCTTTGGAACTACCAGGATCCAGGAGTTGTAAGGTAGGCCTAACATTTTTATTATTACTGATTTATGAAATAAGAAAAATGGGAGAAAAGATAAGCAAGCAAGTTCAAATCCCTGAAAAGGGAATACCTGCATATTTTATGTATTTTAACTATGGGAAGGAAAGTTGTAAATATTTGCATGACTGGTTTCGGCTTACTAAGAACTGTGCTGGTGGGGTATTTCCATTAAATGGAACTTATGATAAGACTAAATTGCTGACATTGAAAGGTATTTTGGAAGAAAACAAAAGCAAAGTAAGTGGGGAACAAAAGACAGCATTTTATTCTTGGTACAGTAAAGCACTTAAAAGGGAAAAGGAGTCAGCATTAAGAGGGTTGCAGGATGTTAATAAGAAATTGTTGCAACAAATAAAAGAGGTTAAAAAGGCAGTACAGACCAGTAAAAAAAAGGGATCCCTTTACCCTGTCTTAGTAGGTTTGGAACAAACTGAGGATGGCCAAAAAGCAGAAACTTCTGAAGAGGATGATAATCCTCCAGTGGCTACTACACCCCCACCCCCATATGTACCAGTACGGGTAACTCCTGTACAAGACTCTGTTGTTTCTCAAACCCCTACATCTCGGTCTACTGTCCATTGGACACCCAGTTCACTGATACTGGTACATCTCAGAGTGATTCCCCTGTTCAATCTTCATCTCCTGAACAGGCATCTGCAGTCATTAGGGGTTCTTCTTCCTATCCTTCTCAGATAGCTTCTATTTCCCCAACAGGGGCATTTATATTTGACACTCCTGTATCTCACCATACATGCTCACGTGACAGGTTACAACAAGAGATTACAACCTCTGGAGGGGATCTATTTCCACCTCTCATGGAAATTTTGGGGGCTAACAACAGGGAACTTGTTCATCATCCTTGGACCCCTGCTGATTTGCATACTGTGTCTAAACATTTTCCAAATATTAGAGAAGATCCAGTAAAATTAAAGAAGAATCAAAAACTATAATAGAATGTTACAATCCTACTTTGACCGATTTAAATCATCTTCTGAGGGTAGTTACTTCAAATGAAATAAGAAAGCAGTTACTGGAAAAGGCTGAAATAACACATTTCACTCTCATAGGGAATGCATTAACAGATAAACAAACAGCATTGTTAAACAAGATTATGGATGTGTGTCAAGTTAGAACTGACTGGTCTAAAATACAGGCATGTAAACAAAATAAAGGGGAAGCCCCTGCAGACTATTTGAGTTGCCTTAAAACAGTATTTGCTAGACATTCAGGAATACCAGACCCAGAAGAGCAAGCTACGCTAGCTATGGCAGCAGCCTTAGTGCAGGGTCTGCAAGCCCCTCTACAAAATCAAATAAAGCAAGTGCTCACAGACTGGCAAGGAAAGGACTTAAGAGTCTTTATTAAGTGCTACAAGTCACTGTACAGAGTATCAGGAAAAACGAAGGAAGGATACTGAGGATAAGCTGTTAACTCCACATATCAGGCAGCTGAAAAACCCAAGGGGTCGAGGTAGAAGCAGGGAAAGGGGTACAAAAATTGCTAAAAAATGTAGCAAAAGTGCTGTTCGAAGGGAACAAGGCACAGCTGATTTGCAACAATGAGCTGGCAGTGCCCCTCCAGCTTCATCTAATACATCTTACTTTAATTGCGGAGAAGCAGGACATTGGACAGGGGAGTGCCCACACAGGCAAATGCAAAGAGTCCAAGACACTTGAACTGAGTGGAAAACAAATTATAATAATGCAGTTTTTCCTCCACCACCTCCTCAGATTGGAAGGAGTCAGGAAGCTCCATACTGACTAGGTCAAGAAAATAATACAGAAATTAATCTTAACCCTCTACTGCCAATAAATCAAAATGGGCCCTACGTTAGGATGAAAATAAATTCAAAGAAAACACCATTTCTGGTGGACACTGGCGGTACTAGGTCAGTGCTAAAAATTACTTCAGATAGTCAAATACCAGTATCAGAGCATAAAGTATAGGCAGTTGGAGTAACAAATACTACAGTTACGTATCCTGTTTCAGAACCCATCCCCAATTCTTTAGGTCCAATTGAAGAAAAGCATTTTTTTCTTTTGAGTACTACTGCACCAGTAAACCTACTAGGGAGAGATTTATGTCAGCTGGGTTGTACTATTTACCGTACCCCAGAAGGGTTGTATCTAAATTTTCCAACAAAATCAGAAGGGAAGTATTGGCAGTTTTAGCAGAAGCTGAGGAACAGCCTGCTGGAAGCATACAGACAGATATAGAGTTACTACGGCAGGTACCTCCCAAATTGTGGGCTATGCATGCAAATGAAGTAGGTATACTGAAATCAGCAGAACAGTAAAAATAAAATTAAATCCATCAAAACCTCTCCCCAGACTTCCACAATATCCACTAAAGCTGGAATCACAGCAAAGAATCAAACCTGTAATTCAGTCTCTAATACAGCAAGGAATAATAAAACCAGCTAAAAGCCCTTGTAATATCCTATTTTTCCAGTGAAAAAGCCAGGAAAGGATAATTATAGATTTGGACAAGACTTAAGGGCTGTGAATAATGCAGTACTACCTACTTTTTCTGTTGTTCCAAATCCAGCAGCAATACTGAGTTGCATACACCACCTACATCTAGTTACTTTTCTGTGAAAGATTTATCTTCAGCATTCTTTTCTATACCTATTCATCCTGACAGTCAGTTTCTGTTTGCTTTCACTTATCAGGGACAGCAATATACACGGACGCGGTTGCCACAAGGATATACTAAATATCCTTCATTATTTTCTCAATTTCTAAAAAAAGATTTGGAGAATGTGACATTTCCAGGTGGGTCTGTGTTAGTACAATATATAGATGATTTTACTAATAGCATCAAACTCCTTTCAGCAACGTCAGCAGGATACCTAGCATCTTCTGACTATCCTTGCAGAAAAGGGACACAAAGTGTCTAGAGAAAAAACTACAACTGTTGTCATCTCAGGTACGTTATCTTGGTCATTTAATAGCTCATGGTAGCAAGCAAGTGTTACCATCTCGTATTGATGCAATATCTAAGGCCCCATGTTTGATTACTCAGAAACAGCTTAGGTCTTTCCTAGGTATGGCAGGATGTAATAGACAGTGGATCCCTAACTACACAGAATTGACAAATCTTTTAAAGCAGGATACACCAGAGCCTCTCCTTTGGAACAGTGAAGAGGAAAATTTATTTCAGAACTTGAAGCAAGCTTTAGCTACTGCCCCAGCTTTGGGGTTACCAGATTATAATAAACCTTTTATTTTATTTTGTCATGAAAGAAATGGATTCACTCAAGGAGTACTTGCAGAAAAACATGGTGACAGCTATCGTTCATTGTCTTATTACAGTACAGCACTTTATTCTGTTGCAAAAGGTTTTCCACCTTGTTTAAGGGCAGTTGCTGCTGCTGCCATTCTAGTTAATCAGGCACAATCATTGGTGCTTGGGCATGATCTCACAGTAGCTATCCCTCATATCATCTCTTTTGCTTAAAATGAAAACTCAACCACTCTCGACTGCATGTCTAATTAGATGTAAACTTACACTTCTTTCTGATCCATCTATTTCTCTGATCCGCTGTCCTGTTCTAAATCCTGCATCTCTGTTGCCTACTGCTAAGGATGGTGAAGAGCATGACTGTGTGTGTGTAACTATTTGCTTTCTCCTAGGGAGGACTTAAAGGGCACTCCTATACCCAATGCTGACATGGATCTGTTTATGGATGGCTCCTGTGAAAGAGATCAAACAGGAAAGTTGATCTTGGGAATAGCAGTCTGCACCGAGGAAACAATATTGTTGCAACAAAGATTAGAGGGTGTTCACTCTGCTCAAATAGCTGAACTAGTGGCTTTGCAAAAAGCCTGTGAGTTAGCTAAAGAAAAGGTGGCCAATATTTTTGAAGACAGCCGTTATGCTTTTGGGGTGGTACATTATTTTGGGCAACTTTGGAGAAAGAGAGGGCTTTTGACCTCTTCAGGAAATCAAATTAAAAATTCAGGATACATAAAATCATTGTTAGATGCACTTTTATTGCCTAAAAAGCTGTCTGTAATCAAATGTTGTGCACATCAAAAGGGACAAAATGTTGTTACCAAGGTAAACATTTGGCAGACCAAGCTGCTAAACAAGCAGTAGTAAATTGTTGTAAACATCTTTGTATGTTAACAGTAACAAACTGCAAAAGTAATGATGTGTTTGATTTTGCAAAGTTGTCAGCCTTTCAAGCTGAAGCATCACAGGGAGAACTTATGAGGTGGCTCAAGGATGGATGTAGAAAATCCTCTGATGGCATATGGCAACATCCAGACGGCCGATTGGTGGCGCCTGCCTCTTTGCTACCTTACCAAGTAAGGGCATATCATCTACCGGCCCGTACAAGTAAGACAGCTTTATTTAATCAAATTACCCAGTTAGTATGCCCCTCATGTCTCCTCTTTGATACTTCAGTATGTACAAAATTGTAGTATTTGCTTGGAATATAACATAAGCAAACATGCCAACAGCAAATCTGCATGTTTACCTCCACCCTGGGGACCTGTTGTTAATATATGGATTTCATCCACATGCCTAAAACTAATAATTTACAATTTATTTTGGTGGTAGTGTGTATGTTCTCAGCATGGGTGGAAGCTGACCCATGTCGCAAAGCTGATGCAGTCACAGTTATTAAAAAATTGTTATCTAATTATATACCAAGATTTGGTATACCCAGCATTGTTAACAGTGACCAGAAAACTCATTTTAATAATATGTTTAAAGTGTTATGTAAAGCTTTTTATACTAAGTTGAGTCTTCGCTGTCCCAACCATCCACAGTCATCTGGATTAGTGAAAAGGGTAAACAGGACCCTTAAAAATAAAATTTCGAAGATTTGTGCTGAAACCCACTTAAAGTGGCCCGAAATCCTTCCCTTAGCATTAATGAGTGAGAGCCTCACTGAATGCCACCAAAAAATTGAGTCCATATGAGATATTAATGGAGAGACCCATGGCCCTTCCAGCTACCCCTCCAGTGGGAAATGCTGATTTAACTTTGTCAGATGATGCTATGATTTCCTATTATAGGAAACTCATTAATATCTTGCAGCAATATCATCGAACAGTAAGAGCAGCATTACCAAAGCCTTCTGACCAACCCTGTCATCAACTACAACCGGGTGACTGGGTTTATGTAAAAATTTTTCAGAGGAAAAACTGCCTGAGCCCAAGGTGAAAGTGGCCTTTTCAGGTTCTGCTCACCACTTTGACTGCAGTTCGCTGTGCAGGACTACCAACGTGGATCCATTTGTCTCATTGCAAGAAGACCTGTCATATGGGGACCCCAGATGAATCATCGCAGCCAACAGAGGGAAATCAAAGTGTGACAGATAAATCATCTGCCCAGTAAAAAGGTCAACTTCAGTAGCAGTCCATAATAAATCCAACGACAACAGGTACTTTTGCTTTGTTTCTGCTGCCGTTCCCTTCTATAAACTGGTTGAGAGAAAGCAGTTTCTTGCTGGTCCTTCGGCAATATGCCAAAAATCTAAACAAAACAAACTGCTAAATATGTTTGCATATACTTCATCATTCCAAGGCAGGGCTTCCTATGAGTCCCATCACTGCATCACAGGTATCATTTAAAAAGGGCCTTAATGACATCAGCTTAACCTGGTGGAAAGTAACTAATTTTTTCAAAGGTTGTGTCTCTTCAACTTGCAACCACACATCATGGAGACACATGTTATGCCAGAAATGGGACTGTACCAGTAGGAAAAAGCAATTGTAATGACACCAGACATGAAAGTGTGTTAGACTCTTTGCACTTAAAAAGCTATGACTTGGGGGCGTTGCATGGGCATAAATGACCGTTACCACATCTGTGGTGATCGTGCCTACCCCTGGTTGCTTACAAACTGGTCTAAATGTTGCTTTGTAGGCTATATTACTCCTGCTATTCAACATTTTGAACACCCACCAGCAGGCAGACTGAGAAATAAGCGAGCAATCCACTGGAAAGAGAAAGCATTTTCAACTTTTAATCCTGAGTATGGAGTGCAAAGGACAATGCTTAAAATCACCATACTTGCCCAAATTCTACAGGAGGTGGCCAACGAAACTTCATATATTAGTGACTATCATGACGAACAGGAAAAACTGTCAAACTTCATGAAACAAAAGGCCAAAGAGTTGGACAGCACATCCCAAAATTGGACACTTTTTGGATGGTTGGGCTGTATTTTTGGTAACCTAAAAACTAGCATAATCCAGGGTATTGTCTTTATACTTTTTGTTATATTTGTAATCATTTTGGTATTTTCTATTCTAAAGGCTGTGATTACATGATGTTTAACCTCACCTGCACATGACATGCCATAGCATGCACAAATCAATGACAATTCTATTTTGACAAAAAATGATGATGACTACTATGACACTGAGGGGTATTTTATCACGTTAAAAAAAATATAATTATATGTATGGTGTGATACTAATAGTGTCAGAGGGAGGAAACTGTTATGGGACAAGACCAGCTTATTAAAATGTATATTAATTTCAGTTTATTAATGATGCTATAATATGATTGTTAAAAAGCATATATAATTTGTATGTAGGGCTGGAAAAAATACAGCTTCATAAGCCACAGTATTGCTGTCTTTTAAACTGCATTACAATATGTAATAAGAGAGAATAGTACGTGTTGGAGTTACTACAAAAGGAATCTGTTAGCCTGACTCCTCCAGGCTAGGAGTGCATTGTTGCTAGGGCAGGTTTAAAACATCCAAGGTCAGAAACGAGACCCCTTGGAAGCAGGTGGATCATGTATAGGAAGGTGTTCACGTGAAGTCTGAGGTGAAAATCACTAGGGATGAGGACATTTGCAAAGTTTTCTACAGGACACAGTCACTATAACGTAATGAAATTGTATGACCAGTTTGATAAGAAAATTTAAAAAATACATTTTTTGTATGTAAAGTCAGAATGCTTCATCAAGGGCTATGAAGATTGACTCCCAGCACTGTAAGAATAACATTTCTGTTTAAACATCCTAAAGTGTTGTTCCTGACTAAAGGCATATAAGGTAAATTCTTAATGTTATTTATTTATGACTATAACATTAGTGTGCCAGCTGAGCCTGTACAATCAGCTGCACAAGAACAAAGATGTTCATCTCCCATACATGAAGCAAGCAGAGGTGTTCAACAAGGTGTGTGGGTGGGAATTCAGACAATCAGTGAAAGAAAAAAAAGACTGAAAACCAAAGGAGTTCAAACTGTTGAGGTTTTTCAACTGCAGAAGGATGAGAATTAGCAAAGGGTATGGGTAGAAGTGGGCAGCAAAAGCCAGCTGCAGAGGAACAGGAAAGTGCAGTTGTGAAGTAAAACTTTCCATATCAGTAGATATTCAAATTATCACTGCTGCAGTTGCCCTAGCTATACAAATTATATCCTGCCAATGATATAACAGCTAACCAGCTTCCGAAATTTCAGGACTCCTTCCACACTGTCAGGCAGCTTGAACTGAGCAGACTAAAAGACGAGTTTGGATGCAAAGCCCTTCAGAACTTTCCTGCCAGCAAAGAGAGGGAGGCTGATCCCTGAAAGGACAATACTAGGAACAACAAATAATAAATGTCCACACTCTGGCATAAAACACACATTTAAAAACAAGTGGGGTGGATGGAGGGAGCAGCTACTGCAGCAGTGTCATTCGAAAATCTATTTTTATGGTAAGTTTTACTGACACAACAGTGCTATTTTCATCATATTGATCACTACTGCAGTAGTCTTATCTATATTGGTAGATTATTGTAGCTAACTACATTTTGGAGGTGGAAGGAGAAGAGTACAGATGCCCTGGGAATGGTTCTAGCAAAGCTTGATCTGGACCTACAGAAGGAATCTAGCTAATAGTGCTTCGTAAAATTATGTACAGAGGACTAAGTAGCAGCTTCTAGAATACTTGTAGAATCCAACCCTTTCCAAAAACCCATAGATAAAGCCAAGATTTTCGCAGAATGGACCTTGACCCTGCCTGCAATAGTCCTGATATGGTGAGTTTAACAAAAGGTAATAGCCTTAGACAACCATTTGGAAATAGTCTGTTCTGACACAGGTTGTTCCCTCTTCTTACCTTCACAAGAAATGAACACTTTATATGAAGATCTGAAAGATTTAGTTCTGTCAAGACAGTATCTAAATTATCCATGGACAACTAAGGTGTGCAGTATCCTTTATCTCTCATTTTTAGGTTCAGGAAAGAAAATAGGTAGAGTGACAGTTTGGCTTAAAGTAAACTCGGATACCACTTTAGGCATAAAAGAAGGACTAGTTCTCAAATAAACCCATCCCTGTGAAAAATGAAACAGGCTTGACTCACCATAAGAATTTGCATCTCTGAGATACCCTTCTTGCAGATATCAGAGCAATCAGTAAAACTGTTTTTCATGTTAACAACCTCAAGTCAGCCAGATTAGCTTGTTCAAATGGAATAAGAAGTTATGTACTCACCATAACGTTCCATCTGAGTAGGTGACTTCATTTGGATGCAACCTGTGGGATTCGGATCTGACATCGGATCCGAGCCGGCAATTCATAAGCTTTAGGATCTGAACTCCTAGCTCCTCCCTTTACCCATAATCCCCTGCTAAGCCCTGACTGACCTCAGATTGAGTTTGCCCTGTGAATACCAGTATAACAGAATCCTGGGTAAACCAGGACTACTAGCCTTGAAAGGTCAGGGGGGTGGAGGGGGGGATGGTTGCATCCAAATGAAGTCACCTACTCAGATGGAACGTTATGGTGAGTACATAACTTCTTAATCTGAAGTAGGAAGACTTCATTTGTCTGCAACCTGTGGGATAGAGTCCCCAGCTACCTGGATCTTGGGCGGCCGTCATGGAAGGATGTTCCGGAGCACCGCAGAGCCAAAGGATGCTCTCCCTCTGGAAACAACATCCACTTTGTAATGTGAAAAGAAAGTATGAGATGAGGTCCAAGTGGCTGCTGCACAAATATCATCTAATGGTACTCTAGATTTAAAGGCAGCAGAAGTAGAAACTGCTCTTGTAGAATGTGCTGTAATTCTCTGAGGAGCTGGCCTTCCTGAGGTGTCATAAGCCTGCAAGATACAATTAGAAATCCACTTTGACAAGGTGACCTTAGAGACTGCCTTACCCAATGTGAATTTTGCAAAGGAGACGAACAGTTGATCGGATTGTCTATGACCAGCTGTTCTGTGAATGTAGAAATGCAGTTGTCTATGAACATCTAAGGAATGCAGTTTATATTCTCCTTTGTTTTTATATTTGGGAAAGAAAGCTGGCAAATTAATAGACTGGTTAATATTGGATTCGGAAGCAATCTTTGGAAGAAAGGAAGGATTGGTCCTGAGGGAGACCCTATCAGGAAAAAAGGAGAGATAAGGTGGTTTGACGCACAGAGCTTGGAGTTCTGAAACTCTTCTAGCTGACGTAATGGCCACTAAGAAAGCAGTTTTCCAGGAAAGATACTTCAAGTCCACAGAGGCTGCAGGTTCAAAAGGAGGAGCGGTTAGGGACTGCAGCACTAAAGATAAGTCCCAAGGTGGTACGGCTTCCTTCACAGGAGGTCTTAAGAGGAAAGCACCCTTAAGAAAGGTTTTACAAATTTTTGCAGCCATGAGAGGTGTCGAGTCATGACCCACATGGTAATGAGAAATGGCTGCCATCTGCACCTTTACCGTCGAAGAGCTTGCTCCTTGTTGGAAAAGGTCTGTCAAGAAGTCTAGTACTGCAGAGAGCGGCACGGAAAAGGGATCAAGATTTTTATGTTCCGCCCAAATAGAGAACCACTTCCATTTGCTTCGATAAACCTTCCTAGTAGAAGGTTTATGGGCAGCCACTATGATGGCTTTCACTGGTGAAGAGATACCGGGAGTCCTGATTAGGGATGGAACTGGAGCAGCCAAGCTGTCAATTTCAGAGTGTGAAGGTTCGGGATTGGAAGCCCCTGAGGATGGGAAATGAGATCCGGAATTGGATCTAGAATCCAGGGCGGATTCACTCGGTGAGACCATACATAAGGGAACCATGGTTGACGAGGCCAGAATGGGACAATGAGAATCATTCTGCTCCCCAAACTGCTGGCTTTCTGTAATAGTATTTGCATTAGAGGAAGAGGAGGATAAGCGTATAGGAGACCGGGAGGCCAAGCATGCACCAGGGCGTCTCTCGGGGATTCCCCGAATGGGGGAAGTAGAGTGAAGAAACTGTCGCATTTGGCATTTGAGGGAGAAGCAAAAAGATCGCAACAGGGTTGCCCCCAGGTGGCAAAAATCTGCTTCGCTACTAGAGGATTGAGAGACCATTCGTGAGGGGAAAGAATGGTGCGACTGAGCTTGTCCACTAGAATGTTGGACCTTCCCGGAATGTGCGTTGCCACAAGAAAGCGGTTGGTGGAGATTGCCCATTCCCATACTCTCATGGCCTCTCGACAAAGGGGGTAGGACCTGGTTCCCCCGTTTGTTGATGTACCAGACTACCGACATGTTGTCTGTCTGGATAGCAATAGTTCCTACAGGAAGAAGGCTGTGTAGTGCTTGCAACGCTAATAGCACTGCCCTCATTTCCAGAACATTTATATGCAGGGGGGTCTCTGAACTGTTTCACGTGCCTTGGACAATCCTGCCAGCTGAATGCCCCCCCCCACCCGAGGCGAGAAGCGTCCGTGGTCACTGTGGCTAGGGGGAATGCCGTACAGAAGGGTCTCCCTGTCAGGAGGTCCGTCGACTGGAGCCACCAGAACAGGGAGCTCCTGCATGCTCTGCTGATGGCTATCGGGCTGTTGAGAGGAAGGTAAAGCAGGGACCATTGGACCTGGAGGGTCCATTGAAGGATCCTCATGTGTAGTCGAGTGTGGAGGAGGAGTGGGATGGCTGCCGCCATTGAACCTAGGGCCCTCAGGACCATAGCTGCAGTCGGAGAAGGTTCTAAGATGGCCGTGATATGACACCTCAAGTTGGACAGTCGATCTTGAGTGAGGAATGCCTGCATGTTTCTTGTGTCCAATCTTCCTCCTATAAAATCTATAAGCTGTGTGGGGGCCAGGGAAGATTTTTCTCGATTTATGGTGATGCCCAGCTGAGGGGCTATATGAAGGAAATAGTCCCTGGCTGAGCACAGTAGATGCCTTGATGATGCTGTAAGGAGCCAGTCGTCCAGGTATGGAAACACCTGCATTCCCTGGAGTCTCAGGTGGGCTGCTACCACTGCAAGTACCTTGGTAAACACCCTGGGGGCAGAGGTGAGACCAAAGGGAAGGACCCTGAACTGGTAGTGACTGGCTCCCAGCCGGAAGCGTAGGAACCTCCTGGACCGTCTGTCCATTAGAATGTGGTAGTACGCATCCTTGAGGTCTATAGAGCACATCCAATCGTTTTCCCGCAAAAGGGGGAGGATAGATTGTAAGGTGACCATCCGGAATTTTTGTTTGGTTACAGACAGGTTCAGTTGTGACAGGTCTAGGATCGGTCTTAAGTCCCCCGTCTTTTTTGGCACCAAGAAGTACCTGGAGTAAAACCCTGATCCGGTCTGATCTCAGGGGACGTGTTGGATGGCTCTTTTTGTTAGCAGCTGTGCGATTTCCACAGCTGCTACCTCCCGTTGATCAGGTGGTACATCGGGGAGGTTTTTGGATCTGGGAATACTGTGAAGGGGGATTGAATAGCCTCTGGATATCACTTGAAGCACCCAACGGTCTGACGTGATTGACTCCCATGATGTCAGATGCCTTGAAAAATGCCCCCCAACTGCCTCCAGAGAGGAGCAGCCGGGTAACCCCTCAGGGGTGCTGCATGAGTCTGGCAGAGAAAGGTTCTCTGGACCCAAAGTTCCTAGGAGCCCCTCTGCCTCTAGGACGGTGACCTCCCTGTCCTCCTCTGCCACGGAAAGACTGGTTGTCCGGAGCAGGTTGGGATTGTTCTGTCCCTTTTGGTTCTTCGAGAAGGACCTCTGAGGAGCTGAGAAGCGGACTCCGACGGCAGACAGCGTCTTCCCGTCCTTTTCGCTCTGGACAAGCGTTTCGCAAACCATTTTGCCAAAAAGGGCAGAACCATCGAAGGGGGCATTCGCGAAGGTCGCTTTGAAGGGCTCTGCGAAGTCACAGTGCCGGAGCCAGGCCTGGCGTCTCATAACAAGGCCCGATCCGCTAGCTCTAGCGGCTTCCTCTATTGCATGAGATAAGAGCCGCATAGAAGTATTAGACACCGCTCTGAGAGTGGCCATATGGGTGGAGTACACTTGGTTGTCCTCCGCCGACATGGACTCCGGGGGAGATGCAGCGTATTCCTTAATCAGGTCTCGCTGCATCCTAATCACGTGTGCCATATAGTTCAGTGCCCTCAGGGAAAAGGTTGCTGAACTAAAGACTCGCTTCCCAATGCGATCCATCGAGCGGGATTCCTTGCTCGGGGGATGCATAGAGGGACTCTCCTGAGCCAATTCCCTCTTTGTGGCTGCAGCCATCATCATGGCATCTACTGGGGGTCCCTTACTCCAATGTGTACGGTCCGATGGGGGACTAAGAATCCGGTCCGGACGTTTGGGAACAGGCTCTACGGTGTCCGGGTCCTTCCACGCTCTGGTGGCAATAAGGTCCACCAGAGGGTCGGCAGGAGGGGACACCCAAGAGGTAGACGGGCCCGCCTCAAATGCCTCCAAGAACACAGACTCGTCCGAGGAGGCCTTGGGGGCAGACCACCCCCCCGATCCTTAACATTTCCATAACGTCTCCAAAGGAGATATCTTCTGGGGGTGATCTTGGGGAGCCCTCCCCTTCCTCCAAGTCCGTGTCTTCAGTAATAGACTCGGGGGAGTCCATGTGCCTCCTCTTACACTTATGCTTACGAGGCACTTCCTCGGGGGGACTGTCCGAGGAGTCCTCGCCAGCAACCAGTTGTTCCAAAGGAACCACTTGGGACATTGAGGCGGGCTGTCCCTGATACCGGCTGATGGGAGCCTGGCCCAGCTGCGAGGGAGTGCGGGATGGAGCCGAGACAGGGACCGGGGGTCCGGATGTCCTCGACAGAACCCTCTCCACAACGTCGAAGGCCGAGGGGGAGCCGACTTCTCTAAGACCCGAGAGCTGAGACCGTCAGATTCGAGAGACCGGTGCGCTCCGACCTAGACGGAGTCGAAGAGACACCGGTTCCCTCGGATCCAAGGCTAGACCCATGGCTCCGAGAGGTCGGGTCCGAAGTACCCGAAGCACTCAAGGGAGGGATCGGATCCGAGGTGCGCCGACCAGTCAGATCCGACCCACCCCCGGGTCCAACGCTGCCCGGCCCCGAAAGCTCCAAACCCGGGACTCGGGTCGGAGAAGGAGCTATGGGGGCGAAAAACAGGGTTGAGACCCCTCCCGGATGGGGGGGGGCCAGGAGCACTCCCATCTGCATCTGGGCCTGGATGAATCGCCTCATCATCCGGTCCATATCAGCATCCGACATAGAAAACGTTGACCTCGACGAGGCCACTGAGGCGGATCTAGAGTGTCGCCTCGATGACCTCGACGGTCTAGTCTCCACCTCCTCGGGTCCGGGAGAGAATCGAGGGGATCGGAGCCGAGGAAGAGGCGATTTAGAAGCCAGAGGGGAAACACGCTTAGGCGGCGGGGCCGAAACAGAGGCCTCGGCCCGCCACTTATGGTGCCCCTCTCTGTGCCTCTCCTTTTCCCTCCTGGTCTCCCTATCCTCCGGTTTCTTAGCGGGAGATTGAGTCCCTGCCGGAGGAAGGGAGACCGAAGTAGCCACTGGCGATTTCTGAGTAGGGAGGATAGCAGGGGCCGAGGCCGATTCCGGAGGGAGAAGTCCCGCCAGAACCAACTTCGACCTCCGCTCCCTTAAAGCCCGGGGGTTGAACCCTGCACAAATGGTACAACCAGATGACAGGTGTTCAACCCCCAGGCATCTAACGCACCGAGTGTGGCCATCAGCTGGGGAAAGCTTATGGCCACACTCGGTACATTTAGAAAATATAGCCTTGGGGGCTTCAGACATAGCTATGCCCTAACAGGCCCTAAAAACACACACACACACACACAACAAACACACACTAAACGAACACCCGAGAAAGTTAACTAAGGAAGGGAGGAAAGCCTAAACAAACACACTTTAACTTTGTCAAGTTATAAGAAAAAAATATAGGCAAAAAAGATGTCACCAATTCCTTTTGCTATGGAGCTCGAAATTCCTGTCAGCTACTGAACGCGGCAAACTAAATCTGAGGTCAGTCAGGGCTTAGCAGGGGATTATGGGTAAAGGGAGGAGCTAGGAGCTCGGATCCTAAAGCTTATGAATTGCCGGCTCGGATCCGATGTCGGATCCGAATCCCACAGGTTGCAGACAAATGAAGTCTTCCTACTTCAGATCAAATGTTAGCTTCTCTAACACAAAATTAAGATTCTAAGGAGGACCCACCAGTTTTCTTGGAGGCCTCTTATGCAAAACCTCTTTTACAAACACTTTGATGTGAGACTGCATTGAAAGAAGAGGCTCCATGGCCAGACATGTAGAAATGGCTGATAAATGAACCTTGATAGAAGTCTCTCCAAAAGCAGCAAAAAACAAAATAAGTCCAAAAGACCAAGAAAAATTTCCATGCTCCAAACAGGAAAACACCAGTTTAATGTAGAAAAGCACAAATAAAACTCCAGATAGTGCTTTCGTCTCACTTAAATTACACAGAGACTTCTTCAGACTGAAATACCTAGACAAATTCAATGTTTAGATAAAAATCACATGATCTTTTAAGTCACATGACCATAATAAAACATATTCAAATATCAATGACTTAAAAACACACGATCAAAAACACTCTACTAGTGTTTTAATCCTTTCCTTTCGAGATACATCACAAACTCTTCTCAGTTATTCAGCCCTGGTGGAAAGGAGGCATTAAGTCTTACTTGCCAACAGTATTCAAGCTAGCCCAGCTCTTCCTCAATATTAATAATATTCAAACTGTTGGAGAGTGCTTCTAAGACTATAAATTTAAACTCAACCTTACACTTTTTAACTTTATAGTGTTTACTCCATGCATTCTTATCATCCCCGGATTGAATAGCATACTTGTGGTCATAAATCCTTCTATTCAGTTCGCGGGTAGTTCTTCCCACATAGAATTGCATTCAACACAAAAACTCAAATACACAACATTTTTGGACTTACAACTGTATAACCCTGGTATTTTAATTATGTTTTCCCCAATAACCACTTAATTAGAATCTGTAAATATATACTTCCACATATTACAATTGTAACATTTAATCATGCCACAAAACTGTCGGAAGAAGAATTTGGAGTGAGGGAAGACAAAGAAGAAAATAGAGAATGTAGGCCCCCATTTAGATATGGGACATCTATGGCTATTCAAAATAGTGTGGATTCACAAGCTATTAAAATGTTATAAGTAGGAACTGGGGTTTATTTAGAGCAAATAGTAAACTACTTAATATATTAGGGAGTTACCCCAAGTTTACCCAGAAGAAAGCTAGAAATTACAAAAATTATTTTCAAGGCAAACTGAAAAGACCCAAAGAGAATAAACAAAAATGCGGCATTATTAAATGTTACAAATGTAATATGTGTAAGTATATACTTACAGATTCTAATGAAGTGGTTATTGGGGAAAAATAATAGTAATAGGTTTCAACTCACTGGCAGTACTTCTTTGACCAGGAAAGTACTAAGGATGAAAGGTACACTAGTATGCTACAGCTGCATCTAAGAGAAAAACTGCTGGATTTATCTGTCCGGCTATGGAGCACAACTGCATGGCAGTGCACAGTGTTGCACAATGCACAAACAATGCAAGTTTTAAATACCAGAAACTAAAAACTTGAAAAAACTTTAAAAAAGGTGCAAAATGACCAATGAGGATGCTTACTCCAAGCCCTAGACCAACCACCCTTTTCCAGACAGGTTCCAATCAGCACAATCGTCTCACTAGAGTGCAGAGTGCAGAAAGAAAGGACCCTTCCAATCCAAGATGGCCTGGAAAACGTGCTCAGAACAAACAGCCACTACAAACACACCCAGATGCAGGAAACCTGTATCTGGACTATGCTACAGCTACTAGCTACCCTAGTTTCTGGAACCACTAGTTTAACAATGTAGAAAAATAGCAGTAAGACGCTAAAAAAATGTTTAAAACAGCAGAAAATCAGAAAGGAGATGCGAAAGAATGTTTAAACAGCTAACAGATCAGTTATTTTAACATTGCTTGGCAGGAAAACCAGGACAAGCAGAACAGATTGCTTTGCAACAGTGAAAAGTACCAGCAAATACTTAATAAACAGTGATAATAGCAAAAAGAGTTTTGTAAACAGTGAAAACAGCAACAAAATATGATTTATCAGGCACAGTAAGGCAGACAATTGCATAAGGTGATAGAACTATTTTGAGAGGTTGTTGTGTCTTTCGGCTTTTCCCGGTTAGGGGTCGCCACAGCGGAACTCCTGTCCGCTAATGATTGGCAGTAGATGTTTTCACAATGTGAATATAAAAGACAGACAAGTGATTTTTTTCTTTACGAAATGATAAGAATATTCATATTGTAAAAACTGACAAGGGGAGGGCTTGGGAATTATGATACAAATGTGCATATAAGCAAGATGTTGGAAATGGTGTGCAATTGTGAATTTTGTACCTAAGTCTTGAGGTCAAAGCATAAAGGCTTAAAGATAATGTGATGATCATGAATGGCTTGATGAGATGTTAATGAAATACAAGATTATCCAAGATTTATTCAGTTTTTTAAATTTCCTGCTACTAAACCTAGTGTAATCTTTGACATTCCTAAAGTGCATGCCAGTGTTGCTAACCCTTCATTAAGGCTTATAGTGAAAGCAACTGGTTCAAAACATAAATCCGTTGTAATTTTCCTTTAGAATAAAATTAATCCTTTTGTAATAAAAGCAAGATCCTACATTAGAGATTCTTTTGATTTGTGCTGTAAAATCAATCACCGCTCATCACAGCAAATGATTCATTTGTGACTGTAGACTTTAAATATTATACATAGTTATTCCACTTAATTTAGGAATAGAGTGGTTTCCAGTGGCTCAACTTAAAGAAGAGGAGATGAGCTGTAAGGATATGAGACTTTTGGGCAATCTTTTAGAAGTACTACAGTTCATTTTTTGCATTATTTTTCAAGACAAAAGCAATTTAGAGGGTTAGAAATGGAAGCAGCAGTGATTATTAAAACATCTATTGTTATGGGAAACTTACTTACACAGCTGTACTATGTTCATCACTATGATGACTGCTGACGTAGCCTTAGCTGGGTCTACTTCATATGATCGAAAGACCATTTGACCTAAACCCAATTGATCGAAATTTCATTTGATTGAAAACCAGTATTCAAGGCATAAAACTGGCATTTGTTCCCCTCCCCAATGTCGTGCGACCCTTGAGTTGGTATATAGAGTTGGGGGGGGTGTATGGGGCGGGCGAAGCCCCCACCTAGTTTCCTTTAAAAGAAGAAAATAAAACACAAAATACAGATTTTAAATGAAAATAGGTGGGGGGGCTTCACCCCCCCACAGCCCCCTAACTATATATACCAATTCCAGGGTTGCACAACATTGGGGAGGGGGACAAATCCCTGTTATTTGCCTTGAATACTGGTTTTCGATCAAATGAAATTTCGATCAAATGGATTTAGGTCAAATGGTCTTTCGATCAAATGAAGTAGACCCCCTTAGCTATATTTGATAGATTACCATAGCTTAGACTAGCTAGAAGGAAGAAGGAACAGGGTCCAGGAGACCCTGGAGAATGGTACTAGCAAACCCTGTACTAGACCAGGAAGAAGGAATCAAGTCTGTAATGCTTTGTAAAAAGATGTGCAGAGAACTAAGCTGCTGCTTCTAGAATACGTCTAGAATCTAACTTTTTCAAAAATCTACAGATGAAGCCAAGGCCCTGGTAGAATAAGCCCTGACCCTGCCTGGATTTGTTTTGTTGTGGTAGGTAAAACAAACTATAATAGCATGAGACAACCATGTAGAAATATTCTGTTTTGATATGTCATTTTTTTTTTAACCTTCACAAAAAATGAACAATTGATTAAATTTCCTGAAAGATTTTGTTCTGTCACGATAGTACCCAAGTTGCCTGTGGACATCCAAGATATGCAGAATACTTTCTCCCGCGTTTTTAGGTTCTGGAAAGAAGATGGGGGATGAATAGCTTTGCTTAAGGTAAACCTGGATACCACTTTAGACATGAAAGAAGAATTAGTACTCATGGAAACCCTATCCTTCTGAAGGATGAGAAAAGGTTGACCCACCATAACACCCTGCAACTCAGATACTCTTCTTGCAGAGGTTAGAGTAATTAGTAACACTGTTTTTCATGTAATAACCTTAAGTCACCCTGATGAGATGGATCAAACAGAGTAAGAAATAATATTCCATACTTCGGATCCAGCTTTTGAGTTCTTCCCTCTACCCATAATGCCTTATTCCATCCCCATCGCCTCAGACTGAGTCTATTGCCATATATCACTACAGATAGACAGTGACAGGTATAGCCTGATAGAAAAGGAAGAGCTCAAACCCAGAACTGTAAGTTCCAAATAGAGTCCACTAAGCCTCTCCAGAGAAATGGATGGAGGATGGATGGGAGAGAAGCTGAGGAAGAATGAAAATAGACAACACAGATGCCTAGTTATGGTAAGTACATAACTTTTACATTTAATGTTTTCCTTTTCATTCTTCTTTAATGTATGGGACAGAGTCCCCAGCTACATTGATCTTGGGTAGCCCTCATGGAAGGAAATTCTGGAGTACCACTGAACCAAAGGCGGCTCTATTTCTAGAAATAATATCAAATTTGTAATGAGTAACTAAAGTATGAGCAGTGGACCATCTAGCTGCAGTGCAAATATCATCAAGAGATGTTATTGACCAAAAAGCAGATGATGTAGCCATGGAACTGGTTGAATGAGCCTTTGGAGGTTTAGATAATGTCATTCCTTTCTGAGAATAACTCCAAGAAATACAGTCTATTATCCATCTGGCTAAAGTAACTTTAGAGACTGGACAACCCAGATGTCTTGGTGAAAAAGAAACAAAAAGTTGATCTGATTTTCTAATTTGTTCTATCCTGTGAAGATAAAAATGTAGTTGTCTGTAGACATCAAGGAGATGCAGCATGTATTCTCCTTTATTTGAAAAATTTGGAAAGAAAACTGGTAAGTGGATGGATCGATTAATGTTATTTTCAGAATCCACTTTAGGTAAAAAGGAAGGGTTAGTCTGTAAGGAAACTCTATCCTTATGAAAAAATGGTGTAAGGAGCTTTTGTAGAAAGAACCTGGAGTTCAGATATTCCCTTTGCAGAAGTAATGGCTACTAAAAAAACTGTTTTCCATGACAGGAATTTCAAATAAGATTTAGCTGAAGGTTCAAAGGGACTTTGCATTATACCTTGTAGCACAACTGTCAGATCCCCAGATGGTGAGGGATCCTTTATCAGAGAACTTAGAAGAAAAATACCTTTCAGGAACGCTCTACTTAGTTTAGACAAAGCCAGGGAAAAAGGTTTGTTTCGTATGTGAAAACTGGAAATTGCTGCCTGTTAAAGTTTAAGTGTAGAGAAACTAGCTCCTTCTTCAAAAGAGTTGTCAGAACTGGAGAAACATAGAGACTGGGGCAGAGAAGTGTCAATTTTCTTATTTACAGCCCAAAAGGAGAATCCTTTCCATTTGCTTTTGTATACTTTTTTGACAGATTCTTTTTGAAAAGCCAAAATAATGTCATGTACGGGGAAAGAAACCCTGAACTGTCTAACTATTACAGGAAGTGGAGAAACCATGTGGTTAGTTTGAGGTCCTGAATGCTGGGATGTTGGATCCCTGATAGGTGAGAAAGGTGATCCAGAGCTGGCCCCAGTATCCATGCAGGATAATGAAGGTGAGACTGCAGGAAGGGGAACCATACCTCCAAGGCCAAAAAGGGGCAATGAAGATGACTGAGCTCTTCAGCTAACTTGCTTTCTGTAAAAAATTGGGGATCCAAAGAAGAGGAAGGTAAGCATAAAGGAGACTCGAGGGCCAAGCATGTACTAGAGGGTTTCTCAGTGATTCCCCCTGAGAAGGAATAAGAGGGAAGTACTATTGAGGGGAGTGGCAGCTAGTACACAGCAAGGATGGCTCCAATTCTGGAAGATCATCTCCCCCACCAACTGAAAGACCACTCATGAGATATCAGAATGGATCTGCTTAGTGTGTCTGCTAGCACGTTGGTTTTCCCTGGGAAAATGGTCTGATGAGTTCGCCCATTCCCATACTCTCATGGGCTCTCTCCAAAGGGGGCAAGATTGAGTTCCTCCTTGTTTGTTGATGTACCAGACTACAGACATGTTGTCAGTCTGAACTGCAATAGTTCCCTAGGAGAGAGCATCTTGAAATGCCTGCAGTGCTAATAGGACTGCTCTCATCTCCAAGACACTGATATACAAGTTGGCCTCTTGGGGTTCCACATGCTATGGACCTTTCTCCCAAGAAATGCTCCCCCCACCCCAGTTGAAAAGCATCCATGGTCAATGTGGCCATCGGGGTTGATAGAACAAATGGTCTGTCTAGATGAAGATCGTCCAATTGTATCCACCAGCTGATGTGTTTGCACACTAGGGTGAGCTTGCCTGGAACCAACAGGCGTTGATACAGAATGGACCACTGTATAGCTATGGTCCATTAGAGAACTTGCATAAAGAAATGTGCCAAAGGAAACAGTACTATGGCTACTGCCATGGAACCTAGTGCTTGAAGTACTAACCTTGCCAGAGGAGATGGATGGGCAAGGATAATCTGAACCTGGCTTCTGAGAGTTGCAATACAATGAAGAGGTAGAGATGCTACTTGTGTTGTCATATCAAAAACTGAACTGATGACTTGCAGGCTCTGGACTGGAATTAGCTTTCACTTTGCATGATTTATTGTTATGCCCAATGATATTCAAATCTGAAGCAAATAGTCCTTGGCATGCAGAAGTAGATGCATGGAGTGGGGGCGGTGGGGAGCTAGTTGTCTTGATACTGAAACCTCTGGAATCTTATCTGTCTCAAATGAACTGCCACAACAGTTATCTTGATACTCAAACATCTGGAATCCTTTTAGTCTCAGATGAGCAGCCATCACTGCCGTGCATTTGGTAAATACCCTGGAAGTTGTGGTGAGTCCAAAGGGCAGGGCTCTGAATTGGTAGTGACTGGCTACCAGCCGAAAGTGTAAGTGTCTTCGAGACTGCCTGTCTATTCTGATGTGACAGTACACATCCTGAAGATCTATCAAGGACATCTAATTGTCCTTGTGTAGAAATGGCAGGATGGGCTGTACTGTGACCCTTTGGAACTTTGACTTCTTCACATACTGATTCAGTTTGCTTAGATCCAAAATTTGTCTGAGGTCACCTGTTTTCTTCAGCACTAAAAAGGAGCATAAGTTCCAAATCCTATTTGGTCTGGGAAAATTCTAATAACCAGCGAGAAACTAAGAGGAAGGCTAGATAAAACTAGTCAAAGACAAATTTAAAGTTAAACCCAAAGTTAAATAACATGTGAAATATCTCTAATGAACTCAGGAGTGGAACCCGCGTCTGTTCAAGATGGTGTCAATCAAGATCTGAAGCATGGGGATGGAATAGGCCACTGTGGGTAGAGGGAAGAGCTCAAGAGCTGGATTCAAAGTCTGGAATATGCAGCCAGTCAGATCCAAACCCATACGTCAAGGAAGAATGAAAATGACAATATCAAATCTGAGTATTAATTACAACAGAACCAGATGCATGCTTCACTGTATGTACAACAAGCTATCAAAATTGCATCAAGTTCACCAAGTCCTTGTCTTCCAAGTGTTCATTTAAAAAAACATCAACCAATACAAATACTTAGGGATCTGGAGAGATGCCTTACTAGCACTTAACACTTTAACATCACATTAAATATACTATATATAAATCTCAATGCACTATTAAATGCTTGCCATTTACTTCAAAGCTATTTAACACTAAAAGCCAAGCAGCTACTGGTAAAGAGTACATTAATATATGTTGCACAGCACCCCTTACCAGCTTCGCTAGAAAAATGTAGAAACATTTAGCAGAATATATGGAAATATTTTACAAAAATTAAGTAAACAATTTAGGCTTCAGTATCCACTCCATCAATAACTACAAGTTCTTTACAGAAAAACACTGATGTTTATTTGTTTTAATCACATAAGTTACTAGACAAGTACTTTGCCATGTATCAATGCCTTAAGCATAAGTTTTATATGCAATGAAGGCTGAGCATTACGTAGAACAGCTTTAGCAGCAACTAAACAAACATCAGTGTGAAGCAATCTGGTACTCATCCAGTTAATCCCTCTTGAGCAAATTGCATTGAAAACCTAATAATACAAGGCCTGAACAATGCATACATCCCTTAATGAATTTCAGCCCCCAGGCAATAGATTTACTAGTAACTTTTAATCCCTAAATCCTTTACATGCAAAGAGCATAGTATATGATGATTCTCTTACTCTCACTTCACATTTTACTAAGGTGTCATTATTTTTCTGCATTTAAAAATGATTGTTTGCATATAAATATCTTCTACTGAATGTTTATGTGTTGCTGCTTGGTCAGTGAGCACATATTTGAGCCACTTAAACACGCATGAAATCATTGTCTCCACCTCACTTGAAAATGTTCAGCATATTAGACATCCAAACCATGCAAATGTCTTATATATTTAAATTAATATCCTCTCAGGACGAAGCATTTATAGCAAGGAATGTCTCCTAGACAACACAAATCAAAACAAAACTTTGTAATCACTCTAGGTGAAAGGGAACACTTTTCACTTCTTTTTGCTCTTGCTGCTTGATTTTTCAATGTCAATGAAAAGTCCTCTATCTCTTTTAAAAGTTTATAATAATACACTAATACTTATTTGTTTTAATCACATAAACTAATACACAAATGTGTTGTCATGTGTCAATGCCTTCATCATGACTTTTCTTAGATGCAGTGAAGGCCGAGCATTAAACAAAACACATTTAGGAGCTCTAAACATCAAGGATTTAAATGATCCTATTACTTAGTAATCTGCTGTTATTGGGACTACCTCACACAAATGAACTTCATACTGAAAATTCATGATTTGTATAATGATTGAAAATGAATCAGTAAAACAATATCAAACACCAGAAACATACACACACAATTCAAATACATAAATAAATGTGCAGAAAAGCTAAATAATCAAAAAACAGAAATCAGGATTGTGACACAAATTAAACAAAGATGATAATAATAAAAGCATCAAGGCTCACATTTAAGTACATTACCAAATCAGGAACAGTAAAATGCACCCAGAAAGTTAAAAAAGATAATTTCATGATGAAAATGAAAGATTAAACTCCACAAATGGGAAATCAAGCAGTAAAGGAAGTAAATATAACAGAAATGCAGAAACGACCAGCAGTCCCCACATCGACAGAATGTAAAAATTCTAAAGTCAGTTACTCTGACCTGAGACTCAAATTACACACACACACACACACACACACACACACACACACACACACACACACACACACACACACACACACACACACACAGAAGATGCTAAATGGATAGAAGTAAAAGAAAGAATAAGAAGTTGAAAGGTACAGGATATGAAATGGGATGAAATAACAGCCAGAGAGATTGAAACAAAGTTGAGAAAAGCCAATAATTGGAAAACCCCAGGCCCAGATGCAGTACCTACCTTTTGGCTTAAAGTATTAACTTCTTTACATGAGGATCTAGCCATGAGTAAGAACTATTGATATGCAGACCCCGAACAGGCACCACACTGGTTAACAACAGGAAAAACAATGCTCTTACTTAAGAGTGAACCTGCAAGCTACCCTAAAAATTATAGACCAATAACTTGTCTTCCGACGACGTATAAACTATACACGGGGATTGACGCTGACAGAGTTTATAGTCATTTAGAAGAAAACTCAATTATGGCAGTAGAACAAAAGGGCAACAAAAGAAAGTCATATGGAATAAAGAATCACTTGTTGTTAAATAAAGTTATAGTGGAGAACTGTAAGAAAGGGAAGAATCTAAGCCAATGACCACACTCGGACAAATAAACTTTAGCGCTTTCATCCACTTTAATAACGTGAACTTCATCAGAAACAATGAACAATCACCTACCCCTTCTTTAAATACTTAATTTCAGGAAATGATGTAATTTCTGTAATGATATACCAAAAAGCATTTGATAGTATCCCACATTCATGGATAAAAGAGTGCTTAAAAATGTATAAGGTACATCCTACACTGATTGATTACATTACAGAAACCATGAAACAGTGACAGACCACTTTGCAATTAAGCCATGATAAAGGACAGATTATTATCCCAGGGATAAAAATCCAAAGGGGAATATTCCAGGGTGACTCCCTGTCACCGTTCCTATTTTGCCTTGCCATTAATCCATTAAGCTGTTTACTTAACAGCTTAGGTCATGGCTACAATTTGGCTTCTAGAAAACAACAAAGTATAATGACTTCTCATCTTCTCTTTGTCGATGATTTAAAATTGTACAGCTCATCAGATGAGGAATTGAAAGCACAGCTACAGGTTGTCAAAACTTTTTCAGATGATATTGGAATGTCATTTGGTCTTAACAAATGTACAAAAGCAACCTTTAAAAAAGGAAAATTACAGCACCAGGAAAACATCAGTTTGGGGCAAGAATGTGACAGAGCAAGAGGGGGGTGTATAAATATTTGGGAATTGATGAAAGATCAGCAATAAAACATGAACAAATGTGAATAAAGCTTAGTAAGGAGTACTTTAGAAGACTTATAATCCTGAAAACAGCATTGACACCTAGGAACAAGATCCAAGCTATAAATCAATTTTCTCTTCCTGTCCTAACTTATAGTTTTGGAGTGATTGACTGGCCCCAAAAAGTGTTGGATAGATCGGATATTAAAACAAGAAGGATGCTTCATGCTCACCAAATGATTTATAAAAATCAGTGTATACCAAGATTATATATTCCCCATTCTGAAGGAGGGATGGGCCTCCTTGAAATTGATTACATGTATAGATCTGCAATAGTGGGACTCCACCCATATCTATTGACCTCACAAGATCCAAATGTGGTGAAATGTTTGAAACATGAGGAGAATAAATCTAAGATGACATCTCTGCTTAATTTAGCAGAAGCATATCGACATCACGCAGGAATGGAAATCAAATCAGAAGTGGATAAAAATCAGGCAGCAACTGAATGTGCTAAAAAACAAAAGAAAGAATATAAGGTGAAGGATCAGATGAAAAGGCAAGAAATGTGGATTAAACATAAATATAGTTGCAAGTATAGAAAACTTCTGGAAGAGCCTCATGCTGATCAAGAATGAATGCAGGAATGGTTAAGGAGAGGTGAATTTACATCAAGAAATGAAAGGTTAATACTGGCAGCCCAAGATAGTGGGCAACGTACACATTGGTTTACTAAGTCTACTAAACATGTGGAAGAAACAGATATATGTAGGTTTTGTGGAACCGAATTGGAAACAGTCACACACCTTATTGCTGGTTGCCTCTCTCTTATGGCAGAGGGACTGTATACTGAAAGGCATAATAATGTGGTGAGATTGTTACACTGGAGACTGTGCTTTCAATAGTAGTAGGAGCAACTGGTCTTATAAAAAAGAATTTACAGTCGTATTTAGATATGTTACCAATTCATGTAACACCGTACAAATTGCAGAAGGAGTTATTACTGGGCATATTGCAGGTGCTGCGAAGATCACTTTTGGCTAACATCAAAGAGTGAAACAATACTAATTTCATGAACTTTAATCATACTTTGACTTAGGAATGGGGTCCATTCCCCGTCATGGTATTAGAAACCCAAAAGACTTGGAGAAATTAAAATGGAAGAAAGCTTCTGCTTGGCACTTTTTGACCTAACAGGTACATCTGAAGATACAGTACCACAAAAGTAAAACAGTGTATGTTAAAACAGCAATAAAGCACACATAAAAATTACCAAACAAAGACAGTTAAAGGGTACAAGCATGTCATTGGCCAAACTAACATAAAAATTATGGGGTGAGATATTACTGTTTTTTATATATATATATATATATATATATATATATATATATATATATATATATATATATATATATGTGTGTGTGTGTGTGTGTAATTTTCAGTTCATTGTCAGCAAAATAATAACCCTTCTAAATATTTTTAAGGCTGCATCATGCATACCATCAGTTAAAGCAACTTAAGAAAACTATGGGAGGAGCGTTACAGCTTAGATATGTGTCTTTCGGTTATTGGATGTGCAACAAAAATGATTTTCTAGCAAACATTTTTGAGGCGGTTACCTGAAAAACAGTACAATGTTTGCAAAGTATTGGGTTATGAGCATTCAGTCTTCTCAACTGGACTTACTCACCTTTCAGTGCTCAGTTATGCAAACAGACAATTGCCTGCAGCTCTGAGTCACCATAAATTTAAATGATTGACAACATTATTCTGTCTTACCAGCCTTAAAGAAAAGAGCTTTAAAATAAGGCTATGTTATGTTATGGCTTTGTTATGATCTTTACATTTTCTATGGTTACTGATGCATTTTTTATATGTGCATTTTTACACCACCAGCTTGACCACAGTATAACAATAATACATACTTTATTATTGTTGCATACTTTTTATTGTTGCATTTTTTACTGCTGTATTTTTTCACCACTGCTGCATTCCTTATTGCTGCTTTCATTGTTGTACCCTTGTTAAATCAGTCAATTAGTTATTGACCAATGGAGTATTGTAATGTTAAGTGGTTTGACTATTTAATTGCTAATTAATTAGTGCTGGGTTATTCTGATGATGTTCCCTTGTGGAATGAAAGTGCTAAATTGTTTCTACTGGAACATTAAAGAATTTGTTTTTACCTTGGTAGTTTGTGGATTACTTGGTCCTTCCTGGTGACCAGTGTGCCTGACTGAGTGTTTTTTCTCAGTTATAAATTTAAATGATCCTATTACTCATAAGTCTGCTGTTATTGTGACTACTTCACACAAATGAACTTCATAGTACATCGAAAATGAATGGGTTTATGATGATTTTAGCCTAACTCCAAAATGCTTATTTTCTCAGAAAGTAGACAGTGCATGAATGATTGCTGTTGAGAAGTTGTGTGGTACTGGCATCTGTTTACAAATGGAACTGCAAAACAGCACACACAAGTCTGACAGAATTGTCCCTTACATAACAACCCTGGGCATTTCATATCAGCATTCTACACAACTAAAAGATAATAATAATCCTCCAAAGCAATCTGTTATAATGGGTGAAAAATTGTTTTACATTAAAATATACACCAAAACATGTAATTATCATACATAACCTACCTAATGTAAAATTTCAAACCACAAAAAAATACAAATGCACATTTTACAAATATAATAAGACTTGGGGAATGTGCACAACACTAGTATTACCACATGCTGTGGCTGACTGTACAATTCTGGAGGTGACTGCAATGTAGACCTAAGAGTAATTCCTAAGAGATGACCCAATTATTCAGGATCTGGGAACTTATATGGACAGTGACCTAACTTTTGACTAACATGTGTCTATTGTTAAAAGAAAGTCCTTCCATCTTCCACAGCTTAGTGACAAAGAGATTGTATCTAGATCTAGGGATGTCATTGTCCCTTTTACCTATCCCTCATTAGCCAGTCATTGAAAATAATGTCCCCTTTGGCATTCATCCATCCAGACACATGCAACAACTGGAACACCTACAGAGATATCCTACTAAAAGAATACAAGGTCTAAGCAATATGTCCCATATGGGGGAACTCAAAGCCTTGTCACTATACTCGGTGTCCTACAGACTCCTTAGTGGTGACCTGTGTCTGACATACATGACAGATATATTTTGCAGAGTATACCGCTGCTATGGAACAACCTCCCCATCCACATAAAACAAAGGTCATCCCTGTCCATTATCAACTGCAACTTAGATCTATGGATGGGAAAAAAATGTGTCCCAGGACTGACTCCTGTACTACTAATGCATAGACCTCTCAAATTATCTATGGTATGATCCTAGTTATTTTCATTAAGAAATAGAAGTAATCCAGAGGGCTCGAGTGATATCTGGTATCCCACCTATGACCCAGAGTGTAAGAGGACTAACAAGAAACATGGTACAAAAGATTAGCCTTTCTCTCTGATACCCTCCCTGTGGGAGGAATAAAGACACCTTGTTGAAGTTTCCAGTAGTTTATTCAGCACACAGGGACATTTGAAATAGAAGATAAGGTAGACAGCAGGAATTCCACAGTCTTCTGGATATCTATTGACAATTATCTGAAAGACGAATTGGTAATCTCTTTGGTCAATTCTCTTTGGAATCAAATGATGTGAGTCATGTAGTTCAATGCTCTCAAGGGAAAAGTCACTAAAGCATGATTCAGTTTTCCAAATCGGTCCAAAGCCATGGATTCTCTGTTAGCGGGATGGATAGATGTTTTTTCCTCTAATAGTTCTTTCTTCATGGCAATCACTATGACTATGGCATCTACGAGGGAACCTTACTCTAATGAGGTCTATCTTTAGGTTTAGACAGAATTCTGTCAGAATTCTTAGGTATAGACTCTGCTGTATAAAGCTCCTTCCAGACCCGCTGAGCCACTAGGTCAATGAGTGTCAGGGAGACAGACCACCCAGGTAGTAGAACAACAAGCTCTAAAAGCCTCCAGTAACATGGATTCTTCCAGTAAAGGCAAATCTGTGGACCATCTGTTTGACCATTTCTAGGATTTCTCCGAAAAAGATGTATCCAAAGGGAGATCTAGGGGAGCCCTGCCCTTCCTCCAAATACATGTCTTCTGTGAAGGATTCTGGGGATAAATCCAAGTGCTTCCATTTGCATGTCTGTACCTGTCATTGGGGAATATCTGGCGATGGGTTTGAATCAAACTGAGACCTCAAAGACAGTATTTCTCCAAGACTTTTGGAAGCTGGTTGTTCTTATCGATGAGAAGGAGTAGATTCTGGAGCAGAATATGTTTGAGGTTGGGTCAGATGGTAGCACCTCTTCTCTTGACTTAACAGGACCTGCTGGAGGGCCTCAAAGACTAAAGAAGAGACAGGAGCTGAAGAAGTCTCTCTAAAAGCTGATACAGAGAGAGCTCATGAAGCCCAAACCATTCCCAGCTCCAAGGCTGACACTGCAGCAGAGCTTTTCAGAGCATACACCTTGAAAGGAACGGAACGCTCTGACAATTCTGGAGTAAACCCCTCTCCCTGAACCCATGACTCTGACTCTTGTCTCAATCCGACAAGTTTACAGTTGAAAGAGATTGGGTCATAGTCAGAGCTGAAGTAAAAGCCACTATCGATGCTGATGTAGGAGCTTCAGAAATATTTGCATCCTAGTGCTTCGGTTCCAAAGGATGGACCTGCAACATAGTCAAACAGGGAGGTGTTAATGGCACTGTTCCCAAATCTATCACACTGGACAGAGTTGAGAGGATCCCCAACTGCATCTGCCTCTGCAGGAATCTCCACATCATTTTGTCAACATCAGCTTCAGTGAGATTCCTAGTAGAACGGGCAGACCTCGAAGATGTGGTAGAAGAAACTCTACTGTTGCAGAATGGGGAAGTGAAGTTGAGGACTGATTAGATCCAGAGAAAAGAGCCTGGCTGGGGAAGGAGAATGGATCTTTGGCTTCATAATTTTTGGCACCAGACCAGTGGAGGCTGTGGGATCCAGGGACCATTTTTGGGTTTATCGATGCCCTTCTCAGGAGTCATACTGCCTAGAATAGGATCTTTTGACTTAGAAGTCTCCTTATCTTTTTCTTTCTCTTTCTCCCTTGGAGTTGAAGATGAGGGAGAAACTGGTAAGATGTTGAGGTAGATGGAAGGAGGCCCTTTAAAATCAGCTTGTCTCTTCTGTTCTGAAGAGCTTTGTGGCCAAACAAAGCATAGGCTTTGCATTCTGTTTCAAGGTGCGCCACTCCTACACAGTACACATAAATGTTGCGAGGGTTGTGAGGAGGAATTTTGTGGCCACATTTACCACACTTCTTAAAGCTTTTGTCTGACATCCTAAGAAATGTCAAGACACTCCACAAATTTTAATAACAAACAATACTTTGACTTACAAATAAGCAAACTACTCAAACTTGGACAACAACTAGACCCACTGATAAACAACCAAAAAAGGACTTTATAAATATAGTAAAGGAATAGTAATGAAACTAAATTAGTTTAAAGAGCATAGCATAAAAGAGGGAAACATTTTTTATAACATCAACAGGGGAGGAAAAAGGGGACTGTAATGGAAAATGAGAGAAAATAACTTCTAATTAATTTAAGGAGAATGAAAAGTAGAAAAACACTTAAACTTAAATGACCTCAGAGCCTCTGCAACCGGTTAGCTGAAATGGTAAATGAGATCTGACGTAATTGAAGCAGTCATTGGTAGGGGAGGAGCCAGAGCCCTGGGACTGAAGACTAGAAGGTGCCATGCATGGATCCGAGTCAGATCTGAACCGTTTAAATCAGATGAAAATGGACATCATCAGATTACAGATTTTAAAACAAATATTTGAAAATGCATAGACTCCTGACAGTTTTAAAGACAATCTAAAAAATAAGGCAATCATCTAAACAGGGAAAATATGTATGCCTTGGAATCTGCAAAAAGCAATCACTGCTGCCAGAGACCTTGTGAATACCCTTGGTGTTGCTTTACCCCTTAAATTAGTTTTCTACTTTTATCAGACTTCTGCGGAACACCGACAGTGTGCCATATGAAACCCTTTTATCCAGAGGTGCATTAAGAATTTCAGATTTCACATCTTCTGGTAAATTGCGGGTTAGTAAACATGCATATCTACATATGACTGATCCAGCTGCTGTGGTCTTAGGCATCAGCAGTATCATATGAGTATCTCAAGGAGTATTAGCAACATGAGTGACTGATTGAAGTAAAGAAAGCAAGGAGGATTTAGGTTCAGAGCTACGTAAGTCAGCAACAGCCTTTTTCGTGTTAGCAAAGGATACCAAAAGGAATTTAGACATATTAGCTTAACAACTAACAGTCCTAAATGCTAAGGTTGTGGAGGTGTAAAGACCGCCATCCTTGTCTAAGGGAACTGGATTAAAAGCAGCAAAGTGTTTAGAGCTATTGTTTTAGATATATATTTCTGTACATATATAAAATTACTGAAGGATCAGCTCTGGGTTTACAAAAGAGTACCTAAGAGAGTGAGAAGCTTTATACAGTTTATATGATTTTCTAGGAGCAGAAACCTGGCTCTGAGAAGTACTGAATGCATTAAAAAGCATCCTCAAGTGCTACAATAACTGGGGGTATAGCCAATGGTTTGGGGGTGTTCTACTTGCAAGAGGTCACAGTACCTCTGTTGAGTTTCAGATATTGCCTTATGTTCCCATTTAAGCAAGTTCTTCATCCTTGCAGTAATATCAGAGAAGAACAATTACTCCACAGAGGAATCTGAAGAAATATTTTCTTCAGATTCTGATTCCCAGTTTTCAGGAGAATAGACTTGGAGAACATAGTGTAACCCAACCTCCTCTATATCAAAATCCAACTCTGAATCTAAAGGAGAAGTTATCTTTATTTTTGAATAAGTCTGGAATGAAGAAACAGTTTGAAGTGAGGGAAAAGTCTTAAAAAAAGCCTTCAGCAAAAGAAAAGCATTCTTCTTTTGTTTCCACGGACATAAGGGCAGAGGGAGTGGAAAGGTGTTTTACCTTCTGAGTTTTTCTACTAGGAGACTAAAAAGAGAATATCAAGTCAGAAGTGGGTGTTTTTCCCTTGGTGCCAGGCTCCACATAAGAAACTACTGACACTGGGATGTCTGCATCGCCTTCTGAAATGATCACGCATAGTTTTCCCTCATCTATACTGGCTGTACATCTGATCCTAAAGGACATGCCAAACAGCTGACTTTTAGTGGCTTCCCAAGGAGCAACCCCAGAAGCGTCAGAAGCAACCAAAAATGGTCTGAGGTCTGCAATATGGCCCAGAGAGGAATCATCCATCTAGGGTCAGGAAAGAGAGGATGTTGAAGACAATACTGAAGAATCCTCTCTAATGACTTTCCTTTTCTTGATATCTGGAAGAAGGATTTATAAGGTACCAGGACCAAGCTCCATAGCAGGATGAGTAAGGGCTTTAAGCCACTGGTTCTTAACAAAAAAGTTTGTGTGAACTAGCTTAACTCTGGGTGTATATTACTTTATCAAACTTTTAAAAGTTCAAATATCATATTATCGAAACCATATGATCGAACTTTTAAAAGTTTGAACGTTTCAACGGAGATCTCCGTACAGTGAGGAATGGGAATATTTCCTTTTCCTGCATTGTAGCATGATATCAGAGTTGGTATATTTAAAAAGCGGGGGGGGGTGCATGGGGGCTTGCCCCCCCCTCCCCACTTAAAACGATCAGGTAGGTTTTTCTGTTGTTTATTTATATTTTTTTAGCTTTTCAAACTTTTCAAAGTTTGATCATATGGCTTTGACCAAATGACATTCAAACTTTTAAAAGTCTGATAACATAATATACACCCATTTAACTCCTAAGGGTCTTAGGTTTGAAAGCTAATCAAATGGACTAGATGTGTGTTGCTCACCTAAACAGAAAAGACAGGCTGTGTAGGAAGCTCTATAAGGAATTTGACGCCAGCACAAGCACTTCCTCTTTCTCTCAGACATAAGCCAAAAACAACTATACTTTTCACATAAAATAGGAATGAAAGTCTCCAATGGGTACTTATCTGCCTAAATCCTTGAAACCAGCCAGCTGATGATCGACTGAAGATGCAGAGAACAGTGTGTCTTACTGGTAACTTCTTTTATACTGGCATGCCACTGTGCCTCCTCAGATGCATGGAAGCATGGAATGCATAGTAAATTTTTGCATACTGGCCCGATATCCAAACTTTGACAGAAGGAGCAAAATGCATTTCTCTACCCCACACTTCCTGTTAATTATACATTCCAACTCCGAGATCACACTACAGTGTGGAAAAAGGCAAATTCCTTGATCTTCTCGGTACCGTGATCACACTACAAACAGTATTCTTGCACTGCCCCACATTTGATATTTCAGAACGCTGATCATGTGGTCTCAACCATATGATGTTCAACATTCTGAAACATCGATCACACAAACTAGATTCATATGGATGTATTTAAATTCACTGAATGCCATTGTTGTCAACATACGTCATGTTGAATCAAACTGATTGACATTATGCATGTCTGTACGCTACTATGCATGTGCCGAGAATTAATTCTCGGTATATGCAAAACTTAAAAAAAACAAAGAAAGCATCATTCCCGTGTGGGGAGCTCTGCCCCCCCCCCATATCCCCTTCTAATTATATATTCTAAATCCGAGATCTCAACAGTCCCTGGAGAAAATGGTATATTCCCCAACCTGGGGACTGTCGATCTCACATGCCTGTCGATCATTTCTTTAGTCAAAAAAATTGTGCCAATTAAACAGAAATTAACAACAGTAGTATTTGACTCATAAATTGAACTATCATATACATATATATATATATATATATATATATATATATATATATATATATATATATATATATATATATATATATATATATGTAAAGAGATAGAGAGAGAGATGTGTGTGTGTGTGTGTGTGTGTGTGTGTGTGTGTGTGTGTGTGTGTGTGTGTGTGTGTGTGTGTGTGTGTGTGTGTGTGTGTGTGTGTGTGTGTGTGTGTGTGTATATATGGATCCATGACATTTGGTTGAATGCTCATTTTGCTTACTAACAAATCATTAAATACAAATGGTTGAAAGCACATTTAAATGATCATTTGGCTGAAATTCCATTTCACAGAAATTTGTGGGCACATATGAAGAAGCTTACCCTGGTGCTTGGGTTTATTTACACATAAAACCTGATGATATAGTAATTTCTATTTGAACACTGTGTTTTTCTATATGTAGTATTTTCACTTTTCTCCACAGCTATGTGACTATAGAGTTTATTTAAATAAAGGTAGTACGAGGTGAGGCAAAGTCCCACACATAGGGATTGGGGGGGGTCTTGCTTCTCCCATGCAAAAAAATATACATTTTTTTGAAAAAATTCCCCTCAGGTGAGTTTGACTGTAGCATTCAGGCATTCGGTATTCAATTAAGTTGTGTTTCAGTGAAATGGAACTTTATTTACTGTATTAGCTGAATGTAACAGTCCCAGCAGTACTGCTAGTGTTTAAATGTCACTTTCGATGTGTTGATGAATTAGTTTGTTCATGCACAGTACAGGCTGTCAATGATTTTCCTCATACTTTTTTGGTCTGATACTCGTAAAATTAATGTCTTTTTAGTAAATTATTGAGTTGCAGTCCCTAAATAAGGACAGACATTTGAGTTTCACACTTCATATCCTTCAGAAAAAAGCACGCTAATGCAAAACCTTTTATGCCAACAGCAACTTTCTAAGTATACAAGAGCACTACTACTACTACTACTAGCATTTAAATGTTGCTATTAGTAATGCTATTATATACTTAGAAAGTCTCTACTGAATAAGAGATTTAACACTGGAATGCTTTTTGCATTCCTGAATTTACTCATGTTCAGTACAGACTGTGCTGTGCGTAAGTACAAGCTTTGTAGCTGAATAAAGTTTTATTGGTACTTGCTGATTTTAGTCTTAGCAACAATGTATCTACCAAACAGATGTTGATTCCTTCCTGCTGTTTTTATTTTTATTTTTAGAAGGGTGCAACCTGTCTTCAGCCACAGCAGCCAACCAAAACAGGAGGTCAGGAGAATCCACATCAGTTTACAAAAAAAAAAAAAAAAAAAGAGGCCACGACAACACTATTAGAAGAGAAGGAAGCAAGTACTGATTGTACTACAAGTGGACTGAGGAGTGGACATAGTCTTATTTTTTCCCCTGAAAGGCAGTGAGGTTCAACAGTGGAAAAAGCTAACTAGCAGGGACATGACTGATGTAAGCAGCATGCCTCTCTGCTGTTCCTTATTTTGCAGAATGCCCTTGATTTTGCCTCATATATTTTTATCTGTTACTTGTAAAATTATTAATATTTATTTATTTATTTACTTACTTACTTATTTACTTATTTATTTTGTTTGGTAAATTACTGAGAGTTGCAGTCCCTAAATAATGTCAGACATTTTTGTTACAGACTTCATATCCTTAAGAAAAAGCATGCTAATGCAAAACTTGTTATTCTGACAGCAACCTTTTAAGAATTTGATTTTAAGTAATTCACGCCTATAACTCCTTTTAGTATACACCTGTTTAACACTCATAGCTTTTTACGGCATCCTGACATTTTTTGGGGCTGACTTACCAATTAATAACATGTGCAATAAGAAAGGGTATGGTATAAGTAACAAAATTACAATAAGACCGTTAATCTAGTATGTTCTGCAATGGTGATATTAATCTCTGTTTCTTACTTATTATTCATATTTTCAAATTAAATTTACAGTCATTGTTTTATAACTGAGAGGAATATATATTATTGAGAGACATGGTGTAAAACATAATGAGAAACAGAAAAATATGTGTTGCTACTCTCAGTGTACAGGACACTGTACTAGAGATATTGACAGTTGTTTACTAGTAATTATAAAGATGTGTAATATTTCCACATGTACTATTTCCAAAACTAAGTGACTTACAAACTACCACATTGACATCAGTTGAAACTGTAGATGATACTGAAGAAAACTGTCACTGATATTTGCACTGTAAACTATACATCCTGAGTGATAGTGATATATTATTAATTGTACATAGTTTTCATATTTCTGTAAATATCTCAGTAAACAAGCACTCAGAAAGGAACTTTCCATTGCTGCCATTCAAATGCTCAAGTCTATCTGAACAAAAATATATTACAGTACTGGCATAAAGACTGAATGCATGATTATCCCTGTGAAGAAGATATGTTACTGATAGCATTGATGTTTGTACATTTTAATAGAACTTACTATTTAATAAGTTGATTACATATGTTTGGCTTATTCTTTTAACCTGATTTTTCAGAAAATGTTCTGGAATATAAGGATGTATGTAGGCTGCTAGATGTGTCACATTCCACAGTCCAGAGGTGTTAGCAGTTAAAATATGTCCCCGATTTTGGGCCCTTTGTCCCCCTATACTTTTTGGCTTTTTCCCTAAATCTTGAATTACAAGTTTGACAGCTAAGATAAATAGGCTGTCATGATACCAGATAAATCTTTGCGCAGTGGCATACAATATCTACTCATGCCAGAATGGAAATGCCCAGAGATTCCTTGATTTTTATCAATGCAAATGTCTTGGAGCAGTTAGTAGATACCCCAACAAGAGGTGATAATATCTTGGACTTGGTATTAACCAGCATGAGTAACCACTGCAGCACCCCTACAATATCATCTTCCCTGGTAAGATCCGACCATAAAGCGGTCACTTTCAAAGTCACCATCTCCCCTGACCTCCCCTCTAGCTAGGGTCAAACAAAAAAACTTCTCCAGAGCTGATTACAACCTCCTGAGGGATGGTATAAACAGCTTCACAGCCCCCTTCCCCTCTGTTGGAACTGGCACCAATGTCCAAATCTATCTCAAAGTACTATACGAGCACTTATATAGATGCATGGAATCAGAAATACCTGACAGGACAAAATCATCCTCCGCAAGGAAGAGTAAACCTGTCTGGTGGACATCTGCAATAAATAAACTATATAACAAAAGGAAAAATTGCTGTCCAGGACCAAGAAGTAGCAAGTGCCCTACTGAAAACAATCTCTCCATAGCCTAAACAAGCAAATAAGAGCACTAGTGAAATCCTCTAAAGCCAACTTCGAGTCCAAACTGGCCACATCTACTAGAGGCAATCATAAGGCCTTCTTCACATATGTCTGTAATCTCAAAGGAAGCACCCGGATCTGTTCAGAACTGGTGGTCAAGGACACACATACACAAAAGCTCTAGATATAACCAACCTACTGGCTGACAGATTCAGTGAAAACTTCACCCCTCTGTCCCCCCATTAGTAAATCAGGACATCCTCAGTACCTGACCCCGCTCCTTCTATCTAGGAAACAGGTCATCACTGCCCTCTCAAAGGCAAAAAATACAGCTTCCATGGGACCCAAAATATCCCAGGCTACATCCTACATGAACCCGGGCATGAAGTTGCAGCACCATTAAGCACCCTATTCAACCAAAGCCTGAGTACAGGCTTTCTCCCAGCCAAGTGGAGGACAGCCACTGTCATCCCTTTGCACAAAGGTGGAGCATCCGACAATCTGGGAAATTATAGACCCATCAGCCTAACTAGCCTGATTTGCAAGGCCATGGAACGGATTATCATGGACCTCATTAACAGGGACATTGGCAACCTCCAAACACCACACCAAACACAGTTTGGCTTTGTCAAGGGGAGGTCATGTCTGTTAAATCTGGCTGACTTCCCTGAGACAGTCACCAAAGCCATGGATGAAGGGAAGGTGGTGCACACCACCTACCTTGAAATGGCCAAGGCCTTCGACACTATTCCCCACTCGGGCTTAGTAGACTAACTCTGTCAACTAGGTATCGATCCATATGTTATCAGATGAATAGCAAACTGGCTTACTGATAGAACCCACCTAATCGAAATAGGGGAAGTCACCTCAAGCAGTAGACCCATAACGAGCAGTGTACCCCAGGGATCGGTCTTGGGGCCTCTGTTATTTGGGATATATTTCTCTGAGGTGCAGGCCAAAACTGGTGGGCTATGGCTGACCGATTTTGCAGATGACTGCAAGCTGGGCATGGTCATCAATTCCCCAAGTGATGTGGACATCCTCCAAGAGGGTCTCACCCAAACAAATGACTGGTGCGAGAAACATGGCCTCAAGCTGAATGCCAAAAAATGCATCATCATCCCCTTTGGGGAGAGTGATATCCGCACATATTATCACATTAATAACAATGTCCTAAGCACGCAATCAGTCATGAGAGATTTGGGTGCCAAGGTTGATAGCAACCTGACTTTTGACCACTATGTTGCTTCCATTGTGCAGAAAGCTTTCTATATGGCGCAGCTCATAAGTAAGGGTATCTCATCCAGGGACAAGGAGGTCATAACATCCCTGTATTCTTCCCTAATAAGGCCAGTTATTGAGTACAATGCCCCTTTTGGCATGTACCTCACAAAACACATGCAGCAGCTGGACAGACCACAGAGGTTCCTCAACATAAGAATCCAGGGCCTCAAACATCTACTCTACACAGATAGGCTAAAAGCCATGTCCCTCTACTCAGTTTCATACAGACTCCTCAGAGGTGACCTCTGTCTGGCATAAAAAGCAATCTCAGACCCTGCCTTGATGGGACTACTGCATATCCGCAAGTCAAGCACCACTCGAATAACCTGCAAGTGCAACCTCAACCTGGTCTGTGACATCAATAGCACTTGCTGACGGGACAGATTTGTGTCCCAGAGACTCCCCCATCTGTGGAATAGACTTCCTCTCCACATCAAGCAGAGTACCTTGTTGTCCCTTTTCAAGCACAACCTGGATAACTGGATGGGAAACAGAAAATACACCCCTGGGATTCCACCCGTGTCCCTGCTGGACAGGGGCTTTGGGTGCTGACGTGTCTAAACATGGGCTAAACTCATGGCTAGGCTTATAAGGGCCTCAGGGCCAATAGCCTAGTAACTTCCTGTGATCCTATCCATAGCACAAAACACCTTTTTATTTATTGATTGAATGACTGATTGATTGTATTTTTGTGGCAGTTGATGTAGAGGCGTGCCAAATGGCAGCAAATGGAAATACATTACAGTAGCTATTATTTTATTAATCACACATGAGAGGTGATTGCTAGAACTGCGTGTCAGTTTAAGTGCAGTCAGTGGACAAAAGAAAAGGAGAATTTTATGATTCATGAAGAACAATCACTGATGTGGCTAGTTTGGGGGAAAATGTGTTTGTATATGTGTACAAGAGCAAAAATTTGAAATAAATTACTCTTTGGTCATTGTTTCTTTCACTTTCCTTACAATCAGACATTAGAAGTACATACAGAAGGTGACTGAGTTTTTGGGTAGTGTGAAGAGAAGGTAGTCTGCAAATTGAACAACAGGGTTGTTCCTTGATCACAGTCAAAAAAATGATATGCCTTGTTGGGAAGGGATCAGTTCATTAGTTTGACAGCAGCAAATTTAAATATGTTGATATCACTGTTATGTTTTTGTTTTTTTCTCAGTGAAACATCAAATGTTTACAGAAGCTAGGTATCATTTTTTCCTGCTAAGTGATACATGAATGTGCGGCTGTTAAAGGATCTTTCCTGAGTGATTATTGATTGTTACTGGGGACAGCACCTGTTAAATAGCAATGGGACAAGCAAGGCACTCTCTTTGTAAGGTAGGCACGGATATTTTTTTTCATTTATTCCTTGGGTGCTTGTAGTTCACTGTCTTTAATCAGTACAAAGCTTTACTCTTTTGAGAATTTTGTAACTGTATTAGCTTTGATTCAAGATTCTGGAAGCTCCACGTTAAAAAAAGGTAAATCCAATAAATATGCCTATTCATGCATGTTGTTTAAACAAAAAGAAAAAAAAAAAAAGTGTGGGGTTCATGAACTGAAAACAGCCCTGGTCCCAATGTGCACTTAATCTACCACTCTGTGTATACTGATATTATTAATTTCACAGTATTTTTCTGTGTATATCTATATATGCATACATTAATTTATATATATATATATATATATATATATATATATATATACACACACACACACACATATATATATGTATGTATATATATATGTATATATATATATATATTTTTTTTTTTTTTTTTTTTTTAATGTATTTACATTTAATTGAAATCTGTTTGGCTTGACATCTGTTTACAACACAAAATTTGATCATCTAAGCAGATGGTCTACAGTTTTGCAAGATCACACAATTCTCTAGGCTGAGGAATATGTCCATTCCCTCATATTGTGCAATCACAGAGTTGCGACTGCTGAAAGCTTGGAAGCTTAAAAACAAAGTATTTGGACTACATTTTGCATCCAGGGAAGTACATTTCAACTACATTTAAATTACTGCACTTATCTTACCATTTAAATCAGTTTTGTGTGCTGTGTTTGTTCTTTATCTGATGTTAAAGCTATTAATCTAAGGCATTTTTATAGTCTGTAATACTTTTCAAGTGCTTTCTGTGCCAGGCATAAGTGTTCTGAGTGGGCCCTCACTTTATTCCATTTTTTACTATCTCACTTCTGAATCTGAAGCTACAACCATAAATTGATTTGGGTTTTACAGTATCCATTGTTATTTCTCTGATTTCTTAAGTGCGTTATTAGAATAGCTCATCTAATTTTGTGTTTCACTCACTTTTCAGTCAGTATCCATTGTTATTTTTCTGTGCTCTTAAGTAGATTATTAGCATTGCTCATCTAATTCTGTTGTAGCCATTTTCCAAACTTAAAACAAAAAGCCAGCTTTGGCCAGTCATGTGAGATGCAACCACAGCTTGTGGTGATTAACCCAGCACCCACCCCCGAGTATTTTACATTACAGAATCAGTCAGCCATCTCCTTCTTGGGATTGCCGGAAGCTTGAAAACAATAAATCTACATTTTGCATCTAGGGAAGAACATTTAAACTACATTTAAAATACTGCACTTATCTTACTATTTAAATCAGTCTTGTGTGTTTTGTTTGCTCTTTATCTGAAGGTAAAACTATTAATTTAAGGAATTTTATATTCTGCAGTGCTTTTCAATTAGTTTCTGTGCTAAGCCTAGGTGCTCTGAGTGGGTTCTCATTTCATTGCATTTTTACTAGCTCTCTGAATCTGAAGCTACATCTATGAATTGATTTGGGTTTTACAGTATCTACTGTTATTGAGACTGCTGAAAGCTTGGAAGCTTGAAAACAAAGTATTTGGACTATATTTTGCATCCAGGGAAATACATTTAAACCACATTTAAAATACTGCACTTACCTTACCATTTAAACCAGTTTTAGTTGTAGAGTTTGCTCTTTATCTGAAATTAAACTTACTAATTTAAGGCATTTTTACAGTCTGCAGTAATTTTCAAATGGTTTCTGTGATGGGCTTAGCTGTTCTAAGTGGGCCTTCATTTTAATGCATTTTTTCTAGCTCCCTTATAAACTTGCACCCCCCCACCATCATCACTCTTCCTGTTGGGCTTTTAAACTTGGAAGCTTTTGAGCTGCCCTCCCCTACTGTATATGTATGGCCTTAGAAGCTCCTCCAGATCTCATTTTCTGTACCTGACCCTAGAAGCTCCTCTCAGTCTTATCTTCTCTGTTCATCTTACTGGTAGCCAACTGAAGAAGCTGGGAAGGCCTTCCATTTAGACTGTTAGTGTACTTTAAAACTGCCTTAAAGTCTGTGAGTTACTCATTGCTTGCTTGTCTGCCTTTGAATTGCCTTGTACTTGTAGTCAGTTGTTAAATTTGTTTTTGGTGCCTTTGCATTTGTGACTAACTAAAGTGTGTCCTTACATTAAGAAAATGGTGACTGCAAGTCTAGTGGCAGTAGAAAGGTAGCCTGGTCTGTCTGAGTTGGGGTACTCACAGGTAGGCTTAGCAATGAATTACTTGTTGTGGCTAGTTGTTTACATCATTCCTGATACCTTTCCAATTTTGGCTAACTACATCATGTTTTTACATTAAGATTGGGACTGCATTTCTTGTGGGAGTAGAGAGGCAGCCTGGTCTGTTTGAGTTGGAAACCCACAGGGAGGCTTAAGGTGAGAATTACTTGTTGTAGCTAGGTATTTGATTTGTTTCTGATATTGTTTCACTTTTGGTTAACTAAAGTGTGTTTTTACATTAAAAAAGACTGTGCCTGCAATTCTATTGGCAGCAGAAAGCTAGCTTAGTCTGTCCAAGGTGGGAAACACACACGGGGTTTTAAGTGATAATTACTTGTAGTTAGTTGGTACCTTTTCAATTTTGGCTAACCAAAGTGCATTTTTACATTAAGAAGACCAGGACTGCAATTCTAATGGCAGCAGTAAGGTACCATGGTCTGCCTGAGTTGGGAAACACATAGGGAGATTTAAAATGAGATTATTTCATCAGCCAGAGGGCTTTTTAGGGACTTAGCTGTTTGTTGTTACTCTGCAATTGAGAGCAACTTTAGCTTTGCTTTTACATTAAGAAGTTCCAGGATCATCCGTCTTGTGGGAAAAGGTGTCTACCTGGTCTCTCTGTGTTGGAAAGCACTCCAGGGAGCTCAAAGTGTAGTCATTTATTGGCCACAGGGCACAGGAGTTAGTTTTCATTTTTCTTCTCGCTGCTATAAATTAGGCACATTTGTGTGGACCTGTTTACTGCACAGTGGTGATTAGCACTGCCCTGTATAGTAGCAAACTGATAAAGCTAGTACTTTGGACTTTAACCTGTAACACACACAAAAAAAAACTGTATGGAGCTAAGCCAAGGGCAGCTAGTTAGCATGTCAAACAGCAATAATATCAGATCATAGCACTATCTAACATGTAGTCTTAACCCTAGACACCACTCAGGTGACCCCTGTAAAACCAAGTCCCTAAACAATAATAGCCCAATCCTAAGAAAAGTCTTAAAAACATGGATTTGCAATTTGCTAATATTTCTGTAGACAGTTTGGTAAATATGGGCATTCAGAGACAATGTAGCAATTGTTTCATGTACTCAGACAAACTTTTAATCCTTAAAGAAACTAACACAGTATGTAAGAGATGTGCATATATAACTTCCTTGGAGGCAAAAATCTTACTTACAGACAAGGTTGTCAAGAACACACACACTACATACTTCACACATACTGCTCACTACACAGATAGACCTTCACCACTCACTACACACATAGACCTTCTTATGCTGAGACACTTAAAAGAAACCCTTCCAAACCTCAAAGACCTCTTAAGCCATCAAACGGCAACACCTACCTTCAGGAATCATCAAAGTACACAGCAAAAGCAACACCTAACTTCAGACATAAGCCTACACTCAATGATCTCCCAAGAACAAAATCCATAAGGCAAGCATACACTTTTGACATAGGGGATTCTATAGTATGACACACAGATGCCCTTCTCACCAGGTTGGACAAGGAGAAGATACAGGTTAGTTGCCTGTCTGGAGCTAAGACCCACAATATCATGCATGTACTCAAGTCACTACACCACAGGTACCAATATAATTCTATCATAGTCCATGTGGGTGTCAATAACTTGAGACATTCCTCAATGGTCTATATGAAAAGAGACATTATAGATCTCTGCTGAATATGAGTCACATACAGGTAAGTGGCTTGCACTGAGCAGCATTCTACCTTCACCAAGGATGATACCAAAATATGAACAGAAAGTGATTGATTTTAATAATTGGCTTAGTTTCTGGTGTCACTTCAAGGGAATGTAATATCTATTGGCATGGGAGGGCATGGTTAACAGACCATGTTGCTTGCCAAAGATGGTCTGCACCTGTCCAACTCAGGTGTGAAACAAGGTGAAATTAACATATATGAAAATCTCCTTGAACTTGTCCTGGAAAAAAAATTTCATCATTTCTGAAAAAGAAGTTTTTTTACAAAGAAAAGGAGCTGCAATGGGAGTAGCATGTGTGGGGGGTGTCTCTTTCCTAATACAGTTATGATCCAATGGGAGAAAAAAGTTCTTTCTGATTCAGCTTTTTTACATCATGTAAATTTTATATACACTATCTGGATGGATCAAACTCATGACAGTTATATCGCCTATCTCAATATTTGGCTTATGAAAGATACCATACAGAAAAGTTTTACTTCAAAAATTTTTCAAAAACAAACTTTTTCCAACAGTTTCCTTCATTTTACCAGTGCCCACATACAAAAAAAGCTGTCATAAAAAGTCAGTTTGTTCAAGCTGCTCACATGACCACCAATGATGACTGCTTTTGGGATGAATGTTGCCTGATTAAAGATACTTTTCTTAAACATGGCTATCATTTTAACTTTGTCAACAATCTGATGCTTGAAGTTATAAATAAACAGGAACAAAAATATTTTCTTCCAGTTTGGGGTTCAGCACTCACTAATCTAAATGGTATTGCTACTATTACTAACACCAACAATACAGAAAGATTCAAGAATTATTTCATTACAGTATTTAGTTTGGACAGTTTTTCATAAAAAACATTTTGAGAAAAAAAACTGGTTTAGTTTGGACAGTTTTTCATAAAAAACATTTTGAGACAAAAACTGGTACATTCTCACGAACAAAATATATGAGACCAAGTGGGTCTTTTTCCTAATTTTGTTTTTAAAAAAGGTAAGAACCTGAAGAATATTTTTGAAAGCATTCACCCCCCAAGAAATACAAAAGCAGGCATGAAGAAATGTGGGTGTTATCTTTACTGCAGATTTATACTTGAAGGTAATACCTTTATTGTCAGCAATACATTGCTTAAACCTAGAAACAAATCTAGCTGCAACACCACCAGGATTGTCTATTGTGCCCACTGTACCGTTTGTCCTGGGTTCTATATTGGAAAGACTGAGAGAAGATTACGGAACACAATATATATGCACATGTACAATTTGAAGACCAAAAATGTCACAAATGCCCTGGTTAAACATGTTGCAGAATATCCAGGTCACACCTTCAAATTTTCTGTTATTGAACAAATTTATATAAAAGACAGAAGAGGACCATGATCTTTGGTTCTTGAAACACGTGAACTCTACTGGCAGCGTAAGCACAATGCCTTAAATTGGCCCAGTCTCAATGACCAGGTCTCGGTTTCTTGGCAATTAAAACTAAAGGCAATTCAGAGATAGTGTATTGGTACTTGGTTTTGCATTTTTAAAATAAAAAAAGAAGTTGTGTCTTACCATAACGTTCCATCTGTGTTGTAGATCTTTATTAATTCATTACTGATAGGACTTTGGTTCCGTCCTTGGAACTGACATAGCTGTTTCAAAGCTCGCACCAGCCAAAAACTCTCAGATAAGACCTACCCAAAATGCCCCACTCATAGCCTCGTCAGATCAAGTTTGCCCGCCCTTATATTATAGAAATAGTAAAAGAGACAGTAGGAGGCTCTGTCTGAGCAAATACCTTAACCAGGAGATCCTAAAGTCTATCAGGAGTCCAGGCAGGGGGAAGGAGGGCAGGAAGTAATGAATGAATAAAGATCTACAACACAGATGGAAAGTTATGGTAAGACATAACTTCTTTATCTGATGTTGTAAATCTTTATTCATTCCTTACTGATAGGACCGAGTCCCCAGCTACCTGAGCCCAGGGTGGCCCTAAGGAAGGATATTCCTGAGCACCATAGAACCAAAAGATGCTAGTCCCCTGGAGGCCAAATCCAATTTGTAATGAGTAATAAAGGTATGAGGTCTTGCCCAAGTGGCTGCTGCGCAGACATCATCCATTGAAGCTCTGGAATGAAAAGCCAAAGAAGTAGCCATCGATCTAGTGGAATGGGCCTTTACTCTGGAAGGTAAAGACAGTTTATTCTGATGGTAGATAAAGGTAATGACGTTTGTAAGCCATGAGGATAGAGTCACTTTGGAGACAGGTTTACCCAATCTGGGTCCCGCAAAGGCCACAAACAATTGATCAGTTTTTCTGAAAGATTTAGCTCTGTCCAAATAAAAACAAAGCTGCCTATGAACGTCAAGGGTATGGAAAAGATACTCCCCTCTGTTTGAATGCTGAGGGAAGAAAACCGCCAGGTCAATAGACTGGTTAATTGAAAATCATGAAATAACCTTAGGCAAGAAGGATGGGTCAGTATGTAGGGACACTCTATCCCTGTGGAAATTCAAGTAAGGTCTCTTGACTCTCAAGGCCTGCAACTCAGATACTCTTCTCACTGAGGTAAGGGCTACTAGAAGTAGAGACTTCCAAGACAAAAATTTTATATCACATGAATTAGGAGGTTCCAAAGGAGGGCTTGTTAACGACTGAAGTACCAAAGTCAAGTCCCAAGGCTCTATGGGACTCTATGGGGGGCATGACAGGAGGTTTAACATGTAATACTCCTTTCAAGAAAGTTTTGCCCAGACGGTGTGACATAAGAGAAGAATTATCGAATCCATTATGAAAATTTGTGATAGCTGCTAAATGTACAGTAACTGTCGATGCTGAAGCTCCTGTATGTAGAGGAGTAGTCAGGTACTGTAGGATCTTCTGAATAGTCATAGAGAAAGGGTCTATGTCCCGATCTTTGGCCCATGTAGAGAAACTAGCACATTTACTAGAATACATTGTTCTTGTGGAAGGTTTGTGTGAAGCCAGAAGAATGTCATGGACAGGAGATGAAATATCAGGCAGCTTGACAATCATTGGAAGTGGAGGAACCAAGCTGTGAGCTTGAGGCTGTGGAGATTGGGGTGAATCAGTCCAGAGGATGAGATAGAAGACCTTGGGATTGATCCACGATCCACGGGCTGTGAGTCAGATGAGGCCATAGGAAAGGAAATCAGACTTGACGGGGCCAATAAGGGGCAATGAGGATCACTTTGCTTCTCAACCTTTGAGCTTTCTGGAGGAATTTCAGGATGAGGGGAGATGGGGGGAAGGCATACAGTAGACCCGGGGGCCAATCGTGTGTTAAACCATCCCTCAATTACTCCCCCTGAGAGGGGATCAGGTCAAAATAGCTTCTGCATTTGTTGTTTAGAGGGGATAGCAAACAGGTCGCAGAAAGGCCTGCCCCAACAGCGGAAGATCCGATCCGCTATCACTAGACTGAGGGACCACTCTTGAAGCATCAGAATATTCCTGCTCAGATTGTCTGCAATAAGGTTGTAACTCCCGGGAATGTGCGTTGCTGTAAGAAAGTGGTTGAAAGCTATCGCCCAGTGCCAAATTCTCATGGCTTCCCAACACAGGGGGTAAGACCTGGTTCCGCCTTGTTTGTACCAGATGACTGACATGTTGTCCAATTGAATTGCAATGTTCCTGGATGGGAGGGATGTACGGAACACTTGCAATGCTAAGAGAATTGCCCTCAATTCCAGGACATATATGTGCAAATAGGCCTCTATGGGGGACCAGGTGCCTTGGACCGTCTTTCCCTGGAAATGCCCCCCCAACCCTAACAGGGAAGTGTCCGTGGTCATCATAGCCCTGGGCTGGGGTAGAGAGAATGGTCAACACCAAAGATTTGTTTCTGGCTTCACCCACCATAGCATTTCTTTCTTGCAAAGGTTTGTAAGACGAATCATGTGGTCGAGTGGGTGGGTTAAGCTCAACCATTGTGATGAAAGCAGCCACTGTAATAGTCTCATGTGCAACCTCGCCAGTGATACTAGAGTAATGGTTGCTGCCATAGAGCCTAATAGTTGTAGTAAAGGCGTGCTGGTACAAATGTCTGTGGAAGGAGGGCTAGAATCTGGTTTCTTATTTTTGAAAGCCTGTGAGGAGGGAGGGAAGCTCAACAGGATGTCATGTTGAAGATCGCTCCAATAACTTCCAGTGTTTTTGTTGGGGACATTTGAGATTTGTCCTTGTTGATCGTAATCCCTAAGCAAAGAGCAAAACCTTGAGTGTAAAAGAAGCTGTGGATGAGAAGATTCCTGGTCCGTCTAGATATGGAAACACCTGGAATCCTTGTAGTCAAAGATGAGCTACAATAACTGCCATACATTTGGTGAACACTCGGGGGGGCTGTTGAGAGACCGAATGGCAGTACCCTGAACAGGTAGTGACTGGCTCCCAGCCGGAAGAGGTGAAATCTCCAGGAGTGCTAGTCCATCTTTATGTGGTAATACATATCCTGGAGATCTATAGAGCACATCCAGTTGTCCTTCCCTAGAAAGGGGAGGATGGACTGTACCGTGACCATCTGGAATTTTTGAGGTTTTATAAATTTGTTCAATAGGCTGAGATCCAGGCTTGGTCTCCAGTCCCCTGTCTATTTGCCACTAAAAAGAACCTCAAGTAAAAGACGGATCCTCTCTGGTCTGATGGGACTGGCTGGATGACTCTTTTTCTTAGCAGCTTTTCAATTTATAAGGCTGCTACCTCCCTCTGATTGGGTGGAACATCGGGGATTCACTTAGCGGGTCTGGGAGAAAGATCGAATGGGATACAGTAACCTCTGGATATTATTCTCTGCACCCATACATCGGTAGTAATAAGTTGCCAGGTTGGTAGGTGCAGAGAAAAATGACCTCTGACTGCTTCCAGAGGAAAGCAATCAAGCTGCTGCTCAGGAGTGCTGGTAGGGTCGGCCGAAGAAGGAATCTCTAGGGCCCTGGTTACACTGACCCCCATTACCCCAAAAGGGGCATCTTCCAGATGAGTTGCCCCTCTGCCCCAGGGGGATTGCTCACCATGAGTGTCACGAAAAGATCATTGGGACATTTTGAACCACAATTTCCCTCCCCCATGGTTCCCGGAATAGGATCTCTGGGGGTTGGAAAAACGTGTGCCCACAGCAGGCAAAGTCTTTCCATCTTTCTCACTTCGTGATAATGTGTTTTGTACTTTGGGACCAAAGAGTGAAGATTCGTTGACAGGTGTGTTGACGAAGGAAGAATTAAAGGGGTCTGTGAAATCACACAAACGCATCCAAGCATGCCGTCTCATGATGATGCCTGATGAGGCTGCTCGAGCTGCCCCCTCAGTGGTGTGAGATATCAGTCGCATCGAGGAGTTTGAGATAGATTCCAGGGTAGCTAGTTGCAAGGCGACAGTGTCACGCACCTCATCAGGCAGTACCCCCGCCAAAGAGGTATACATTTCAGAAATTAGGTCTCTTTGGAGGACAGTGAAGTGTGCCAGATAATTCAGCGACTGAATGGCAAAGTTCGCTGAAGCATAAGTCTGCTTCCCCAGTCTGTCCATCGCCTGAGACTCACTGTTTGGGGCATGAAAAGTGGAACTATCTTCTGCCAGTTCCCTCTTGGTGGCCACCACCACGACCATGGAATCAACTACCAACTGCTTGGACTAATTGGGCTGGTCTTCGGGGGTGGATAAAATTTTGTCTGGCCTCTGGTGGACAGGTTCTATGTTATCCGGGACCTTCCAGGCACACTGCACGATCAGCTTTACAAACTCATCTGCAGGTGGGGTCACCCAGGAAGTAGATGGCTGGGCATGAAAGGTCTGCAAGAACATCGATTCCTCCGAAAAGGTGTTAGAGGACTTCCAGTCTCCCCTCTGCTTGAGGATTTCAAGAATGTCTCCAAATGAGACATCTTCTGGGGAGACCGTGGGGACCCTTCTCCCTCATTGCAATCAGTGTCCTCAGTGATAGATTCCTCAGGGGAATCAAGGTGCTTCCTCTTGCACCGTTTCTTCCAAGGTGGCTCCCCAATGGGATCTTCTGAGGAGGACTCCAGAGAAAGAATTCCCTTCAAGGGAAGGTCTTGCAGCTCCCATACCCGGGATCCCAGAGTAGGGGGCTGGGACAGCTGCATGCTAGAGGGGGGTTTTGGTGTCGATGCCATTGGTGCTGACTGTGAGCCTGTTGAGACAAGGACCCTCTCCATCACCTGGAAAGCAGGCCCACTCGAGGAGGGATGGGAGCCCAGAACCAAGAAGGACAACCTCGGAACCGGGGTCACACCCCACCCTGAGGAGCCTGAATCCAGGTGAGGAGCTCTGAGAGGACTGGTAACTGTCAGAGGAGCCATGGACATAGATGGTGCCAGCGAAGAAAAAAGGAGCTGAACTAGGAACCATGGTGCCGACAGCCCAAACACTGCTCTGAGAGTGCACAGGTTCCAACGGAGCCAATGCGCCAAGGGTAGTTGGTGCCAACAGGGGAAACTCCTCAGTCGGAGCCGAGAAAGTATGCACCAGTGTAGTCATCAGTACTGAAGTCTCTGGAGCCTGGGAATAGGCTGGAGGAGGATATACTGGTGAGTATGCTGTGAAAGATTCCATTCCAAAGGGGATGAAAGATCTAGCAGGGGTGGGCAATCCTCTAGCTGCCAGAAGCTGGTCCACAACCTGCACTACATTTATTTATTTTACATTTGTTGACCGGGCTAGTCTAACTAGATACATGTCCATTTTCAGTAGAGGCCTGGGGAGAAAAACTCCAAGAAACATACATGAAAACAATATAGTAAGTTACAATAGTCCAAGTATATAGCAGCTGTTGTTAGTAAAATACAATACTCCTAATGAGCATAACACAAGACAGTACAAGGTAATGTGCAAGAGATGTTACTATATACATATATACATATTTTAAATTGCAATAACATGGTCTTTGGTTGATTACAGATAGGTCAATAAAGATAAAGAGTAATAAGACTACTGTATGGAGAGAAAGTTAGTTAGGGTTAGTACAGGGGCATAACCAATGAGTACTAAGAAATATCCTTAGATCCTGTTTAAAAAGTGTCAATGAAGACAGAGATATGAGTTCAGTGGGAAGAAGATTCCAGTGCTTACCAACAGTATTAGAGAACAGAGAGTCTCCTGCTAAATTGTTGGATCTGCTGGTGTTGATAAGGAGTTTGTTTGAGGAGCGTAAATGTTTAAGATTGTTATATGGGGTAATGAGGCAACAGAGTATTGGAGTGTTGGTGGGTTGCTACAGGGTCCTATGGGCTATGACAAGCTGGTGAAATTGTAGTTAGTTTTGGAACTCTAGCCATCCTAGTTGCTTAAGATTAAGACAATGATGAGTTCTAAAAGGAGAGCCAGTGGCAAATCTAGCAATATTATTATAGGAGATAGTCAGCTTGTTGAGGTTGTTTTTAAAAAGATTAGTGTAAATAGGTGAAGCATAGAGTAGGGTGGAGATTAGGTGAGTTCTGGCTATGGCAGTCATGGCTACTGGTGTAAGAAAGGGTTTGATTCTATACAGAGACCCCAATTTTTTGTTGACTGTTTTTACTGTGCTGTTTATATGAGTATCAAAGCTAAGGTTGTTATCCATTGTTATTCCTAAAAGTTTAGTGGTTGAGTCGGGAGATATGATAGTGCCATTATTAGATACGAGTGTGAAATTTATTAGTGTGGATTTTTAGGTTGGTGTGAAAAGTAAAAGTTTAGTTTTTTTAGGATTTAGGAGGAGGCAGCGGTTTAAAAACCATTGTTCTACTGTATTAAATGCTTTTTGGGTAAGGGACTGTAGTTCAGTTGGAGATGTGGCTGAACAAATTATTGTGGAGTCGTCTGTGTATTGAATACAGGTGGCATCAGGAATTGCTGAGTGAAGGTCATTAATAAAAATGGAGAATAGGAGTGGGCCTAATATAGAGCCCTGTGGAACACCTAGGGAAATAGGAAGGTGAGTAGATATATTGTTTTCCCATAGCACAGCCTGTTGTTTATTGTCTAAGTAAGATTTAAGCCAATTTATGGCTAGAGGTTCAAGTGAGAGGGATTTCAGTATATTTAAAAGGAGACGGTGATTAACCATGTTGAAAGCTTTAGATTAATCAATAAAGACTGCAGAGGAGAGAATTTTGTTGTTACGGATTTTGTTGATGAAGTCTGTAAAGGTTAGCAGGGCAGTGGTAATACTGTGGAAAGGTCTAAATCCGTGTTGACAATTGGTTAGTAAGTTATATTGGAGTAGGTGGTTAAGTAGTTGCTTATGGATGCATTTCTCCATAATTTTTCTAGGGGAGATAGAAGAGCAATAGGTCGATAGTTAGAAAAGTTGTTAGAATTCCCACCTTTATGTAGTGGGATGATGTGAGAAATTTTCCAGATAGATGGGATAGTTCCTTCACTTATAGTTCTGTTAACCAGAATGGAAATGGGATAGGCTATGGCTTTAGCTCCTTTTTGCAGATATTCTGCTGGAAGTTTGTCAGCTGAGGGGGTAGTACATTTTAGTTTCTGGAGAAGGAAGCAAATAAAGGAAGTTCGAACTGGTTTTAACTGAAATGATGGAGGTGGGCTTGTAATAGATGTAGGCAGATTTGAGGTATTTGGAGATAGTTGACTAGCAAGAGTTTGGATGGCATCTGTGAAAAAAGAATTGAAGGCATTAGCTGTTTGTGTGGGATTATCAGGGTTAGAGTTTTGTGGGTTAGGTGTGATAGATTGACCTGGGTATAGTAGTTTGTTAATGCTAGTCCAGAACTTTTGTGGCTTCTTATGGTAAGTTTGTTGTAGTTGGAAGTAGAAGTTCTTTTTATCTAAGAGGATGGCTGTTTTAGTACTATTTCTAAGTTGTCTAAAGGTCTGGTGGTCAGTGGGACTTTTAGTAGTATGCCATTTTGCCCAGGATTTGTTTCTAAGAAGGATTTTTTGTCTAGTAGTATTTGAGAGCCAATGGGGCAGGTTTAGCTTTATTTCTAACAAAGCGAGTTGGGGCGTGATGGTTGAGGATGGTTAAGAATGTGGAATTAAAGTATTCCACTGCTTCATTTAGTGGGAGAGATTTTAGAGGTGACCAATTACACTGCTTGAGTTTGGCTTGGAAAAGTTCTGGGTTAAAATGCTTTTTTGTGAGTATTATCCTGAAATTGTTTGGGTAAGTTAGGTTGGTTTTGTGTCTGATAACAAAAGTTAGTGAATTGTCACTTAGATCATCTGGGAGGGTTCCTACTTGGTATGTTTGATGAGGAGTATTAGTAAGAATCCAGTCTAAGATACTTTCCTTGTTATTGGGTTTAATGATTCTGGTTGGGGTGTTAATAGTTTGTGAGAAGCCATATAGGTTAATATGGGTGGTAGGGTGTACCATACTGCAGGACTTCCAGTCAATATTAAAGTCTCCTAGGACTAAGGTTTCTTGTGGGAGAGTAATAGAAAGCCAGTTAAGGATATTTTCAAGGACTGAAGTTTTATTTCCTGGGGGAAGGTAGATGCAAATGATGTATATAGATTTACATGAGTTGATCTGAAATTTAGAAATGAGGATTTCAGCATTATTGTCAGAAGGTGGTCTAAGGTTTGCAGTGGTAACTTGTAGGTCTGATTTAAAAAGGACTGCTACCCCGCCTCCCTTTTTGGTTGTCCGGTCTAGTCTAAGGATACTGTAACCAGGTGGGGTGACTTTATTGTCTTTAATTGTGGGTTTTAGCCATGTTTCGGATAGACATTGTATGTCAAATAGGTGAACATTTAGGAGGGCATGGAGGTGGGCAATTTTATTGTTAATGTTACGTATGTTGAGATGTGCTATATAGAGTGAGTTAGAGTGCACTTTGGTACTGGAGTTATTAGGGTTGCACTCTTTAGTGGCAAGGATATTGTTTGGGCCCGGGTTAGGATGAATGTCCCTGCCTAATAAGGAGTGGAGGTATATTCTATTTATAGGGTAATGAAAGTTGCAATAAAAGTTAAGTGATTTTTTAATATTTAGCTTAGCAGATAGGCAATAGTTAGAGTAGGAAAGAGTGAGAACAAGAGTGATAGTTTTATTTGGTATGGGATGGGTAATTTTGCCATTATATTAGTTTTTAGGGTGAAAACTTAAGAGAGGTAAGTAAGTCAGAGCAGGTAAGGAGATATGACAAAAGGTGTAGTGCTGTAACAAGGAGGGGTGGGAGGTCAGGTAATAACAGGTGAGGTGTTAAGACAAGGAGGGGTGGGAGTGTTAATAAGTTGGAGTGTTAGACTGGAGCAGAATGTGATTGGGTGTGGCTACAGAGGAATAAATGTAGCAGCACTGGGGGCGGGCGAGAATTGGGGGCAGGGTAGGGGAGCGGAGTGAGCCCACAGGGCGAACGGCGCGGGTAGAGACAAGTGAGTGTAGTAGGAGAACAATCAGTGGAATGCTAACTGATAAGGTAAGTTAAGTAAGGTAGTTGAAGAGAGAAAAATGAAGTAGAGAGGAAAGTTTCCAAGGTGAATATTGGGAGAGTACAGTGAAGCAAGAGGTATAAAAAAGAACAGCAGTAACAAGGTTAGGACAGTAGTCTGTAAGAAAAAGTATTTTCCTGGGGTTTTGGGATAGGCGAAAGATAGGGACTATGTAAGAGAGTGTCACCTAGTGGCCAGGAATTGGTATTACAGCAGTAGTAATTTCAGGGGAAGGCTGGTCTGGGGCTGAAAAAGGGCGCACAGTTTGGTAGTGAAATTCAGACGGGGCAGTTTTAAACTATAGGTTACAAAGGGGGTATGGCTGCTGGCTGACCAGGCTGAGAAGCTTTTGCTTACATTAGTGAGGAACAAGCATACTACAATCAAGCTTTACAGCGAATTTGAGGAGCAGACATACTTTCTTCCTTCCTTTGGTAGAAGAGTACAGGGGTACACTTATAGGGTGATGAGACAGCTGATAAGTTGGGAAGGGTCCTTTGTTGCCAAGGAGGGTTCTTAACCCTGTTGGAACGAAGGCCAGCTGGAATACTGTTAACAGTTAGATTAGAACAAAGACAGCAAGCAAAGAGAGAGAAGAAACAAAAACCTTAGTACGGTAGTTCAGTCACAAATGCCCAAACATACTCAAACTTCCACAATTATGCATATATTGCCAAAACAGGTTTAGAACAGGAAAGGAAAAAGCATTCATCTATTAAACAGTTATAGACCAGTAATTAGATGCTGTAGGATAATTGACAAATTACTTTGGTCTGAAACTGTAATCAGTACATTTGTATGGTCAGAGCAACGTTAACTAACACACTGAATGTTACTGACCCTCATACAACTGCAGCTAAGATACAACTTTCTACACTGTTATATATAAACAGAAAAGCACTATGCTAGGGCTGACAAAATATATCAGTCATTAGTACAAGTACTATAAAGCAGTTACTGTATGTATTAAAAACAGTACAAGTACTATAAAAGCAGTTTCTGTACGTATTAATAAACAGTTTTATCATTCATTTGTTTGTCCGGCAATGGCTCACTGCGGACACATTACATGCACATGCCATAAATAATGACTTCTGTTTAGCTGCAGTGATATAAACCACAAGGCTAGAAAGTTTGTAGAATTATAGCTACAGCTAGTTAAGCTTTCTTCTAATTCCCTACTTAGAGTTACACCATGTGTGCGGCTAAAGTGTATGCGTTGTTTGTAAAACGCGCATACCGAGCAGGTATTGAGTAAATATAATGGTTACTCTAATATAGTTTTTAAAATTAGATTATGGCTACAGCTAGTTAAGCTTTCTTCTAATTCCCTACTTAGAGTTACACCACGCGTGCAGCTAAAGTGTATGCGTTGTTAGTAAAACGCACATACCGAGCAGGTAGTGAGTAAATATAATGGTTACTCTAATACAGTTTTGAAATTAGATTATGGCTACAGCTAGTTAAGCTTTCTTCTAATTCCCTACTTAGAGTTACACTACATGTGCAGCTCAAGTGTATGCATTGTTTGTAAAACGCGCATACCGAGCAGGTAATGAGTAAATATAATGGTTACTCTTATATCTACTCGTGTTTCCAGGAGTGCAGGCTGGTGTACTTAGGTTTCGAGTGAGAGTAAGCCTGTACAGGGAGTTAAAGTTACATAGCAGTTCACTAGTTCCCCTCTTAGAAATAGGAGCGTTAAGGCTTGCGAGGTGGGGTTGCTGCAGCACTGAGATTAAGAGTCGCAGAGCAAGATAAAGTCAAAATAACTTACTGTCCAGTACCAGAGCTAAGCTTTTTTTTGGTGATAGTGCACTCCCGATTATCCACAGCTTTCACAGTGGACTTCAGGTACAGCAGGTACAGGGAATTAAAGTTACAGAGCAGTTCACCAGCTCCCCTCTTAGAAATAGGAGTGCTAATAGCGTTCAAAAGGTCCGTTTCATTAAGGCTTGTAAGGTTGCTGCGGCACTGCAGTTAAGTGATGTAGGAACTCAGTGACTCTATTTCTCTTTGTTTTTTTATCTTAGGAGGTGGTGAGACATCCGTCCCAGAGAGAGCCTCCGAAAAAGGCTTCTTCATTAAACCTTTCAAAATCAATTTGTTTTCAATGGAGCCATAGGCTGTGGAGCATATTATAAGCTATGACTGTGGTGGGGATGGTGTGGTGGGGGATGTGTAAGCTGGTGTCAAAGCTGGTGTCAGACCAAAACCAAAAACAATGGTGCCGAAGCTGGAACCGTAATAGAAGTCAACATCAGAGGAGGCACCGAGGGAGAAGACAGAGCCTGGTGCTGAGGTTGTCTGCGCCAAAGGCGCAGGAGAAGCTCGGTGTCGACTTGGGTCTTAGAGGTGGTGAGACCTCCATCCCAGAGAGAGCCTCCGAAAAAGGCTTCTTCATTAAACCTTTCAAAATCAATTTGTTTTTGCGCTCAGCTAGAGTGAGATTACTGAAACTGGAGCAGATGTCACATGAAGCATTTATTAGGTCAACGCCCAAACAATAAACACACTGAGCGTGACCGTCTGAGTTGGGCATCTTACGCCCACACTTATTGCACTGTTTAAACCCCAATTTTGCTTTTTCTGATATAATGACACTAATCTACACTGACAAAAAACAGTCAAGAAAAGGAAACAACAACAAAGTGAAAAGAGAAAGTTAAAAAAAAAAATATATATATATATATATATATATAAAATGAAAGAGAAGAGTACCAACAATGGTACCTAGAAACACCACATGTGGTAAAAAGAGGGCCTACCAGAGGTAGGAGAGAAGGGCAGTACCAACGATGGTATAAGGGTAACTACCAAAGGTACAGGGGAGGAAGTAGAAGAAGTTTACAGGCGAGAGGAGAAATTAGCAGGCACTGACTAAAAAAGTAAAGTTTAGAGAGAAACTACACAAAATTACACAAATTTTACACTTAGCTTTGAGAGAGAAGGCTTGGCACGTCTGACGAGGAATGGGGCAAACGAGATTTGAAGAGAATATGACAGGGGCATTATGGGTAGGTCTTAGCTGAGAGTTTTTGGCTGGCACGAGCTTGGAAACGGGCATGTCAGTTCCGAGGACAGAACCGAAGTCCTATCAGTAAGGAATGAATAAAGATTTACAACATCAGATATATTGTTTTACATTATTTTTTCTGGTTCTGTATCTGTTATTTATTATACTGGTTCTAGTACAACACACTACATATCACAGTGCATTATTTCGTAATCTGCAACATTGTTTCTTTAAATATTCTGGGTCTGAATAGAGGCTAGGCAATCATGTGACTATCCTAGTAACTTTGAAACTGGACTATAAAAAGGCCTGCTTTTTCAAAAGCTTTTATCTGATGAAGTTTTCTAGTTTTAGAAGACAAAAGTGCTTATCTTATAAAATTTATCTTAACTTTTATCAACAAAGGCCAGTGGATTTTACTACAACATTTTTAGAGTATCTTTTGGTTGCACTCGTGTTCTGTGCCACACACACCTGGTATTAGTTTGTGTTTCTCTAGAGATGCTAGTATGCTTTGGGATATGGTAGGTGGGGAGAAGGGGTGAAGTCTGCACCGAATCTGTCTGCTAGTAGGTTGGCAATATCTCCTGGTGTAGTATGAGTCATCTCATCTCAAGCCAGTTCGGCACATAGCTGGGCATTTCCTTTTAGACTTCGGACGTAGTTAAAGAATGCCTTATGATTATCTTTGGCTTGGGATGCGATTTTAGTTTCATAATTTGCTTTAGAACAACATTTCTGATTTTCTTGTTTAGGCTTAGGAGGGAACTCTTCCTCTGCAGAGTGATATCCCTCTTGCTTTTGGACAACAGTTTTTTCCTCCTGTTATATAATTTGTTTATACTTGAAGTCCACCACAGTGGGAAGACCTGGTTTTGATCCAGTCAGGTAGAGCAGAGTTTATGTAGTCGCTTAAGTGTTTGTACAGGGCATTTGTGTACACTTTTGCATAGCGATTACTGATGTCTGAGATTTCGGGTGGTATGAAGCTTTTTATACAATCGCTTAGTAGGTTGTAGTAAGATTTGGTAAAGTTTTTAAATAATTTTTGTTCCTGTGAGGGTGCCAGTTCCAGTAGTAACTTCAAATGACACTGATCTGTGGTCTGACCTAACCAGGGAAGGCATCACACATGGGGAAGTACAGTGACCCCTCATGTTGGGAAGTACTATGTCCAAAACATCAGAGCCCCTAGTGGGGTGCAGACTATCTGCTCCACAGCATTTGTGTTAACAAAGTCCAGGAACCTCTGGGTGAGTGTGTTTTTGCTCATGTATGTCCCCCAGTCTATGGAAGGATAGCTGAAATCTCCCATGACTAAGGTGTTGGGCTTTATAGCGAGGGATTCCAGTAAATTGAGATTGGCGGTCTGCGATGTATAGCTAGCAATGATGTGGTATGGTACTTTCCCAATAGTTAATTGACATGGAGTAGTTTGAGAGTCATGCTGTTTGACCAGTCTCGAAGTGTACTTGGTTTTAATGAAGATGTATACACCTTCACCTTTGGTTCATTCATGCTCATTTTGAGTTCTGAACATGTGGACGGCATTGTAGCCTTGCACTGCCAGAGTGGTCTCACTGGCCTTGAACCATGTCTCGGTAACTGCAGAGAAGTTGGCATCCTCCATGGTGAGGAGTGCTTCCAGGGAGTGCAGTTTCATGTTTACACTCCTACCATTAAGCAGCATGACCCTGAGTTTGTCTTGATTAGATTTGTTACATTGGAAAATTTGTTATTTTGACATTGCCTAAAAAGGCACTATGGGGGAGGCAAAGGCCTTTCCCAGTATGAAAAAGCTTAGGGGGGACAGGTGGAGACCATCTCTAGCAAAGCAGCGAGATCTGTCTACCATTTCTTCCCAGGCTGACAGATACTGGATCCCCCTGGACCGACACCAGAAGCTGAGCCAATTGTTGAAGTCAATCATAATTTGTTTACATTGTGGCATCATTCTGGGTGAGGGTAGGATACTGCTTAGGGCTAGGGGCATATCTGTCTGGGACACATAATCAGGGAGTTCCATCATGCTTCTCTTCATATAGTCCAGAGAGGTACATATCAAGTCATTCACTCCAACATGGACTATGACAGAGTCATAACAGTACTTGTTGTTGAGTGACCTGAGTGCATGTGTGATCTGTTGGATCCTGACACCTGATAGGCAGCTGACTGTGACCTTCTCCTTGTCCAGTCTAGTAAGGGGGACATCTGTGTTTCTCATTATGGAGTTGCCTATGACCAAGACATTTGATGTGTTTTGCCTTAGGGTTTTATTTGTTGAGACTCAGGTGTGTGTATGTGTTGATATGTGTAGTGGTTTCTTTTTGTTTAGTGGTGAGTTTGGGTGGGTGCATTTGGGAGGTTATCTGTTCTTTTGGTAGGCTTTTAGTGAGCACCTCCTCATATGTGGGTTTATGTGTCGTGACCTTATTTTGTGTGAGATGTAAGGTTTACATGAGAGGTGAAGGGTGTGTGCTGACAACCTGTTTGATGTCTAGTTTGTTTTTGCATGAGAGAATTGACACCAGTTCCACAGTTTATTTGCATCTCTTACACAGGGTGTTAGTTTGCTTTAGGAGAAAATGGCTGTCAGTATACATGAAGCAATTGCTACATTGTCTCAAGATGCCCATATCAATCAAGATGGCAGAAGAAATGAAGGGAAACTGCCATCCACTGTGGCAGGATTTCTCTGAATGTGGTATATAGGAAGGAAGTGGAGTAGATGGACTTCATTGCAAACAGCAAAAATGAAGCAGTAATTCAATTAAATGCAGTTAAAATCAACCTGTAAGACTTCTTTGAGAGGGCCACGAAGACTATGGATGAGGGGAAAATGGTGCATAGTGCCTACCCTGACCTGGCCAAGGTATTCAATACAATACTCCACTCAGGCACTGTTAAAAAACTCTCAGAACTAGGCATAAATTCCTACATGATTTGCTGTATTACTGGCTGGTTCACAGACAGGAACCAAGAAGTCAGGATTAGTGAGACCACCTCCACCAGGAAACCAGTCACTAGCCGAGTACCCCAAGGCTCTGTGTTGGGCCCGCTCCTGTTTGGCACCTTCTTCTCAAAAGATAAGGCTAATGTTATAGGCCACTGACTCATCAAGTTACCAGATTTCTGAAAATTTGGAGCTATCATATATTCCCTTCATGACACTGGCATCCTACAAGTGGAACTAACACAAACAAATGACTGATGTGAAAGTCATGGATTAAAACTGAATGTGAAGAAATGCATTATAGTGCTACTGAGAAAATTGGCCACCCAAGTTAATTACTCCATCGATAAAACACCCCTAAGAGTTGAACCCGATTGTTAGAGATCTGGGAGCATATTTAGACAATAATTTGGCCTTTGACCAACATGTAGCCAAGATAGTAAGAAAATCATTCTATGTTGCCCAACTCATAAGCAAAGGTATGGTATCTAGGTCCAGGAAAATTACAGCACCACTCTACTAAGCCCTTATCAGACCCATCAATAAGTACAATGCCCCCTTTGGCATGTACCTAACCAGGCACTTGCAACAGATGGAATACCCTGAAAAAGTTCCTCACCAGGAGAATCCGGGGTATGAATATCCTGCCCTAGACAAATCTCCTTAAGGTCCTATCTCCGCACTCAATTTCCTCTAGGTAACTGAAAGGAAACCTAAGCTTGCCATATAAGGTATCCTCCAATCTAGCTCTGACAGATCTCTTGTATATCAGCAAAACAAACAGCACCAGAAACATTAGATCCAAGGACATGAACTTTGCCTGCGACATAAACAGGACATGCTGGAGAGACTGATAGTACATTCGCATTGTCAACATTTTGAAAGTTGACATTTGGTTCATTCGATTATATTCAGTAGACCTACACACAAAACAATATATCGGGACAACCTAACTCTCTTCATTCATAGAAAATACTTCTTTTCTACCTACCTTTTACCAACTTTCAGACTACACCACCACTAAATATCTTACAGCCCTACAACTTCTTGCTTCCTTCTTGATTCCTACTTCCCCAGTACCTGACATCAATAAAATATATCCTTTACTTAATTATGCTACTCCTCAGTTTATCCTCTATTCTTATCCCCCTAATGAACCATCTTTAATCCTACCATGACCCAATAATAGCTCTCAACATCTGTCCAGCTCTGTCCCCACCACCTATCCATATATCCTCTCTCCCTAAACTCTCCACATATCGCACCAAAACTATTTTATGACATCCCTCATCTTTACCTCTAATATAGACTGATTAACTCCATTTCAATTCAAATCAAAATAAAATTAAGTGGAAAAAATACTCGTCAAAAGATAAGAATCAATAATAACCCAATATACCAAAATCCTCCTAGGAGGAGACATTCACCCTTATCCTGGCCCCATCTATCACAACCAACATTAAGACAATTCCCTTCCATGCACTACTCTAACCACACAAAGGTCAACCCCCAACCCAGGTAATCTAAATTTTGCCACCATAAATATTAGAAGCATAAGAAATAAAACTACTGAATTAAATGCCTGGATTACCCAACAAAAGCCTGATAGTCTTACTATAAGTGAAACTTGGCTTAAAGCTGGCATAAAATAATCAATAAGCGGAAGGGTGGGGGTATTGCTTTAATATTTCCCAACAACTACTACATTTCCCCCTACAACAAACCAATACCAAAATTCAATTCAGCACAGCTTCTTATTGCTTTCCTGAAAATAAACAAATACAAACACCCCCGCTGGTAACAAGATATCCTGCATTGGATGTCTATAACAATTCCACAAGAAAGAAATACTACTAGGTGATGTCAGTATCAATTGGTTGGACATAACCTATAACTCTTCTACATCTAAATGAAGTTACACTATTTCCCACAACTAATTAATAGTCCCACACATTATACAGCAAGACATCAAATTGTTTATTAGCCTGGATCTTAGTATCAGACCCAAGCAAATTCACCACCACAAGTAATATGTCAGAGCCTCTCAGTGACCACCTCCCAATCTATACAACCAGACATCTCACACATCCTCTTAAACAGCATGTTATTAAAACAACATACAACCTGCCCAAGCTTAACCTAGAAATATTCATTACTACTCTATAATCTATTGAATGGAGCACCCTAAAAATCCTCCCCTTGGATAATGCTGTAAAACAAATTCAATACAACTTTCCTGAATAGTCTTGCACTTCCTAGGAGGAAGAAACTGGAAACAAATAATGCAATTTGGCTAGCCTTGCACCACCTTGAAGGAAGAAACTGGGAACAAATAATGCAAACTGTCTATCCAAAAGGAGTAGAATGCAAGTGCAGGAGAGAGACAAATATGGAAAGAATGGCAAAAATATAAACTACAATATATCATAAACTTCAAAATGTGTAAAAACTATACTAAAAAGCAAATAAATGAAGAGAAAAAACAATACTATAACAACATTTAGAAGAATAGTAAACACAACCCTAAAAAACTCTGGTTAACTATTAAAGAAATTGTATATCCCAGCCAAAAATTCAACCCTAACATCTTTTCCAGTAACTCACCACTCCAAACTGCAATAGAATTAAACTCTTATTTCATAGATAGTATATCATCCATAGTTAAGGATTCTCCAGTATCTAATTCCACCCCTGCCCAACAGCCACATATCACCACATCCACTTTTACCTTCAAACCTGTGTCCGCATTCTGTATAAAACTACTCAAACTCAGATGATGACCTTCCAAATGAGTACCTTAAAATAGAAGCCAGTATCATTGTCTCTCATGTCGCAATCCTTAAATAGGTCAATCCAGGAAGCCCACATTCCCTGTCTCTGGAAAAAAAAAAATCACACATTATCCCTCTGCACAAAGGAGGAAGTTCAACAGACATCACTAACTTTGATCTATAGCAAACTTATCCTCCCTCTCCACAATACTTGAAAATAGGTTCATAGGTTCATAGGTTGGTACTAGGCTATCAGCCCTAGGGCCTATACAAGCCTAGCCATAACAATTCCCTGGCTATTTCTTCCCACACTGTATGTACCCAAAATGTATTCAAAAATAATTGCTAAACTATCTTCTGCAGGAAGAACTTCTATCCCCTACACAACACCCTACACAATATGGCTTCTTTTCCTTTCATAGCACTAACACTGCACTTCAAACCTTTATAGATACTGTCAATAAAGCTAGACATAATGACAAACTAGTCTCCTCCTTGTTTCTAGACTTGTCTAAGCACTTTGACACAGTCTGCCACAGCAAACTTCTACTTCAAATGTCCTTACTAGGTCTGTCTCGGCCCACTCTTCTATGGCTCAAAACCTACTTGCCCAGTTGGTATCAGTCTGTAAAATGGCACTCCACCCTCTCTCCATACCTCCCAATCACTACAGGTATACCACATAGGCTCTATCTTTGGTCCCCTCCTCTTTAATATTCTCACCAACACCCTCCACACATCGGGCCTCCCTAATACAATATGCAGATGACTCCACAGTAATATACATATCAGACAACTTGGTACATCTCCAAAAATTACTCCAAAAGCTTTAACAGCTATGAAACATGGCTTAGTGGCTAGATTTGCACAAATACCCCTCATAGTACCCATTTGGGAGGGTGGCCTAATGGTTAAGGTGTTTGCCTTACAAACACAAGGTGTGGGGTTTGAGTTTCACAAGGGATAATTGGCTAGGCTTAAAATGGCTCACAAGGGCAGTTAGCTTAGTGCTAATCTATGAACCTAAACTGCTGCTAAATTATGATTCTGCACAGACTGCTCTATTTTTTTCAGAGGCTCTATAAGTAGCTAGGGACTTTACTGAATTTCTGTGGTAATATTTGTGTTTAAACTGAACCTGTACCTAGAGAAAGTGTATAATCAGAGCTCCTCCTTGCTGCATGTGTTTTTTAATGTTTAAATTGCACACACACATTGAAGAAGTGCTTTTATGACTTGAATAACTTGGGCTAGCTATACCTGAAGTGCTTTTACTGGCAATTTTCCAGTTGTACAATTGTGAATAATTGATTTAGTTTTTCTAGTATATCTTTAAAATCTGGCAAGTGTTTATTTACTGCATTGCTCTCTTGCTTAGGTTTCTTAGCTATAAATCTTAGTTCATTCTGAAGTATGCGACTTTACCCCCACCAAACCTTTCTGAATGCATTATTATATAATAACTGCCTGTTGTTGCCTTCATGCTTACCCTAGAATCTCTGCTTTTCTCTTTTCCTAGTTGAACTCTACAGTTCCCTACAAAACGGTGTCTACAGGACTGCAATCAGTTTCTCTCAACATTTAAACAGAGTAGGTTACACACACAAAAATCATTTGTTAAGCTTTCACTTACAGTGCTTTGTAATTAAGCAGGTCACCATATTGGTCAGCCATAGGGCTCTTTGTTTCTACTTGAGTGGTTGCCTCCTTCCCCTGTAACTGAAGTAAATTGACTCTTACATTAAGAGCTGTAATACTTACCTTATAGCTTTAGGACACCTTAGGAAACCTTGTAAACTGCAATAGCCCACTATGCTCGGGCTCTCTTCACTCCCCTCCCTGCCCCCAATGCCCTCCCGCCCCCAGTACCTCTAAATTTATAGTACTATAGCCACTCCTCCACTTTCTAGATCCTATCTGCTTTCATCTGGGATAATTCCACCCACCCCCATTCTACTACCTACATTTTAATAGCACCTATTAGCTTTCATCTGGCATTCTCCCATCCCCCTTCCAGTACCTTTACCTCACCACTCTATCTTCTGGTGTTGCATCACCAGGTAAAACAGTTCCTTAACTCACTAGCTGAATCACAGATAATGATATACTCCTCTTTACTACCCCTCTTGTTCACACCATACCTCCTTACCTTGTATGAAAACCAGTTTCTCACGGATTTCAGGTCCCAAAAGGCCATACTATCACCCCAGCTGTAAATCCTTCCACCTTCAACCATACTTACAGTACCAGATCCTATCCAACATCTTGTTCAGTCTATCAACATCTCAACCCCAGGCACATTAGCTCTAGATCCAAACACTACCACAAACTAATAAACAAATTCCTAAAGTTCATCACCAAGTATAGACTCAACCTAATACTTGGTGGTGATATTCACCCCAACCCTGGCCCACTCACTTCAGATACACATACCCCCTCTACTTGCAATCTAAGCTACAAACCTAAACTAATAGACCAATTAACTCTCTCCTAGTCTGTCATCTCAATATTAGAAGTATTAATAACAAGGTACATGAATTGCAAGTACTTCTGGATGTCCACTCCCCTGAGATTCTCTGTTTATCTGAAACCTGGTTAAAACCTAACACTAAAGACAATGAAGTGTTACTACCTGGGTACAACATACACAGGCTGGATCGTGCTTCGAGGAAGGGGGGTGGGGTAGCTTTACTCTATAAATCTGAGTTGAATGTCACCATAGATGTAATACAACCTCCTCAGATTAATAACTCAGAGATTCTTGCCACCAAATTGCAACTTAATAAAAATAAATGCATTAATATCATCTGTATGTACATTCCCCCAGGTAACAATATATCTACATTTGAAGATATCCTGCACTGGCTATCATGTCACTGCCCCCAAGAAACCCTACTACTTGGAGACTTTAACATAGACTGGGGCACCTGTTCCTCAGAATCCCCAACCACCCATATTAACCTGCATGCATTTACACAAATCATATCCACCCCTACCAGGATAGGTAAACCCAACCAAAAGAAAGTATACTTGACTGGGTACTCATAAACAGTCACCCCCAACTGTACACCTCTGGTACCCTCCTTAATGGCCTAAGCAATCACCTTCTCACATATGTAATTAAGCACAAAACCATTAATTCCCAACAACCCTTACTCAGAAAGGTTAGAAACAATAAAAACTTTGACCCTGCCAAATTCCAACAAGAACTAAACTCATGTAATTGGTCTATTCTAAAACACCTCCCCTTAGAGGAAGCAGTAGCATACTTTAACAACAAATTCCTTGAGATCCTTGATTTGCATGCACCTGTTCGTTCAAAGAGAACCAAGGCAAAAACTGCACCATGGCTTTCTATAGAGTCTAAACTCAAAATTACCCTTAGAAACAAAGCATGGGCTTTATGGCATTCTTCTAAAGACCCTCAAGATCACATTAAATACAGGCAATCCAGGAATGAAACCAAAAAATCAATTTTACAAGACAAAAAACAATACTACTGTAATTTACAGACAGTAAATCAAAATAACCCTCAGAAGTTTTGGGCAGGTTTAAATAATCTACTACATCCTGGACAAACTTCAACCCCAATCCCTGCTACTACTATTGATAAAACCCCTGAAGATGTTTCTGATAGTTTTAACCAATTCTTTACTGAGACAATTCAAGCCCTAGCTAGCCAACTACCTCCTAGCTCCCCTGGTCCTGAAAGTAGCACCCCTAGAAACCTACTCGCGTTCATCTTCCAACCAGTCGCCACTTCACTTATCCATATCTTGATCAAAAAATTAAAACCCACTACACTTTCTGCTGATCAACTCCCTGCCGAGTACCTACAAAAATCAACTGATGCTATAGCTTACCCCATCTCAATACTAATCAATCGAACCATAGTAGAAGCTAAAATTCTCACCATCTGGAAAATATCCTATGTAATCCCACTTCACAAAGGAGGCAGCTCTACTGAATTCTCCAATTATAGGCCAATAGCTATACTCTCTCCACTTGCAAAGATTATGGAAAAATGTATTCATAGACAATTCATGCACCACCTAATCCAAAATCGCCTTATGGCAGACACTCAGCATGGCTTTTGTCCTCATCACAGCACTACTTCAGCCCTCCTAGCCTTTACTAACACCATAAACCATAATCACAACAATAATTATATATCCTCAGCCCTCTTTTTGGATCTTTCCAAGGAATTCGATATGGTTGATCACCAACTTTTAATCCACACTCTACAAACATTCTGTCTAGATACTGGAGCCCTCCATTGGTTTCAATCCTACCTGAATGGTCGACAGCAGGCTGTCCTCTGGCAGAACAAACTCTCTAACTTACCTAGCACCCTTGGAGTACCACAAGGCTCTATACTAGGGCCCTTGCTGTTCTCCATCTTCATTAACGACCTTTATACTGTCATCCCAAAAGTCAGCTGTATCCAATATGCTGATGACTCTACTCTGATTTGCTCAGCCACATCTCCAGTAGAATTATGGTCAGCTACCCAGACCACCTTTAATACCATAGAAAACTGGCTTTCTGAACATCGTCTGATCCTAAATCCCAAAAAAACTAAAATGCTGTTATTTTTACCAACACGTATGTCTACCGCTTTCACCTTTACCATAAAATCAAATGATGGCACAATAATCTCCTCTGACCCATCTACAAAACTATTAGGTGTCATCATAGACAATAATCTAAAATTTGACCTACATGTTAACCAAACTATCAAAACCATCAATAAAAACTAGGGTCACTTTACAGAATAAAAGCCTTCCTAACCCCTCCAGCTAAAATTGCCATAGCTCGCTCTCACCTTCTTTCAACCCTTCTGTATGCATCCCCTCTACTCTCGAATTTAAACAAGACTGTCCTTAACAAACTCTCAGTTTGCTACAACCACATTGCCAGGTTTGCCACTGGGCTGCCTTTTAGGACACATCATTGCATCAATCTAAATCAGCTTGGGTGGCTTGAACTACCCAGCCTAATCCAGTATAACCAACTGATTATGGCCTATAAAATTCTCTATAATCCGGACAATACTCCTGCACTTAAAAATATTATCACCCCCTATAACAATCCTAGACTGCTTCAATCCTCTAACAAACTACAAATTTAGACTAGCAAAATTAATAACACAGCCGGTGATTCTCTCTTTGCAAACTCTGTAAGTAGATCCTGGGACTCTCTTCCAGCTGATATTACCTTACTTTCCACCTTAGGTCAATTTAAAACTAGACTCAAACAACATTTGTCACTTAACTGGCTATGTCAATGTATCAAGCCTGGCTAACTCTCTCTAGAATGTGTAAAAATCTGTTAACCAGTTTACTGTGTAATTTAATTTAAACCTGACTTGTGCTCAGGATTAACTGTAACCTGTGGAACTTGTTTAACTTGCTTACTTATGTAATCTCTGTAAATAGTCTGTTTGTAAAATGTAATGCTGGTATTATGTAATGCTGTATCTGCTTACCCTTGGAGCTTTTCTCCCCGGGCCTCCGCTGAAAATGGACATGTATCCAGTCGGACTATCCCAGTCAACAAATGTAAAATAAATAAAAATAAAATAAACCTATTACTATATAGAATTAAAAAGCCCAAAACAATTAGAATTATGTTAACTAATATATACACAGTTTCTTACCTAAAAAATTATCCAACATCTGCTTGTCCAGCACTAAATACCATTGTACATAACTATGCTCCCATTCGGTCATTACGATCCACTGGCCAAAAACTACTCTCTGTCCACAAACCTATCAAATCTGCTAGGCATGGTCTGTACACTTTCCATGTTGTTAAGGCCTGGAACTCCTTACCAGTATCCATCATATTAATACTCTTCCTCTGAAAGATTTCCTGTCCAAAATCTGGCTCTGTTCTTGCTCAACACCAGGCAGGATAAACTCTACTCTAAATATGAACAAGTACCTTTTCATACATTATAATATCCGTGGTGGTGGTGCTGCGGTAGCGTTGTCGCCTCACAGTAAGATGCTGTCCGGTTAATCTCTCAGTTAGAGCATCTTCTGCGTGGAGACATGTGTGAATGGGCATACCTTCGTTGAAGGTTGTGCATCAGGGCTGGCAACTCAGTACGTAAAAATCAACTGCCAATCATTAGCGGACCGGAGTTCTGCTGTGGCGACCCCTAAAAGCCGAACGTCACAACAACAACAACAGCCTTTTCATACATTATACATCCTTACTCCCTCTTCTTCATTCACGTCCTTACCTCTATGAATTTCTCTCCCCTGACTGTCTATCTAAATATGCCATAACCTGTTGTTTTCTTCCACTTCATACTGCAATTCCTGTTTATATTATACTAACTTACCTCTAATTTCTCTAAACTGACTTAAATTTCTCTACATATTAAATCACCGTTGTAGAAATTGTATCTATTCCTAACTAATATTTTCATACTATGTCTAATTTGGTATAATTATTTAAATTGTATATGTTTTTGTATTATTTTTGAAGATTGTAAAATTACCATTCCTAAAATATTTTTGTAATACTTTGGAGCTTTAGTCTATGCGCCTCTGCTGAAAATGGCTACCTACCCAGTCAGACTTTCCTGGTAATCAAATGTCAATAACTACACACACACACACACACACACACACACACACACACACACACACACACACACACACACACGCATATATATTTCTATATCTGTATATTTATTTATTTAAGCTTTATTGGCTGGGTCAGTCCCACCAGACTAATGCCTTCTTTTCAGGGGAAATCAGAGGTGGTATTCATACTGATAAGAGGAAACTTGAGCAAGGAACCAGGAATGCCCTCTAAACTTTTCACACCACTGGGTGGTGCCATAGAGCTGTTAAAGTAGTGAGGGGAGATATCCATGATGGAGGAGGACAGAAACTGTTGACAATGAAATGGTGCAAGAAAATAATGGAAAGTGTTGTGACTGCTGATCATAAGCGACAAAAGTGCAGGGCACAGTTTTAGATGCATGTCTTGATGGATTTAATGAACTAGGGTAATCCAGAAAACTATGATGCTGTAAAATGGAGTGCCTAGGTTAAACAGTGATTTGCTGAGGAAGCAGAGGAAGCACTACCTTAGAATCTGAAAAGGGTGGCAATAAGGTGGGTCTTGAAAATTGACTAGTTGGTTCATGTTCAACTGGTGGAGCAATTAGTTTTAAGAGCATGCACAGGTTTTAACAAGAAAGTGGCTAGACGCTGAACTTTTGCAGAAGCAGTAAAAATGGCATCAGGACTGGAATTACTTAGGCAGGCAAACAAAGGAAGGACAAAAAGAAATTGAAAGAAAATGGGCTGTGGTCAGAAATAAGATTAAAACTAATAAAAAGGCAGGCAGATATAAAGTACTTTACAGTATAATCGAGCAGCTGGGGTTAAACTGCAGGATATCAGAGCACTGATACATTTTGGGAAAGAGGATTTTTTGAGGTAACCTTTGAATCTTTTGCTCTGCTAGAAAATTTTGTGTGAAATGAAAAAATTAAAAAAAATAGCTCAATTGAAATAATGCATTTTTTCAGACTTTACAGTCCAATTTACACTGACATTGAAGAGACTGAAATGAAAAATGTTTTTCTTAATAGAATGTAGCAATGTGTGCATGAAATTCTGTATGGATGAGGGCATCTGCAAACACGTGTGAAGGGAAGGTTAAGTATGTTTCGTATGTGATTAACTTGGATGCAGAAAGACCAAATTAGCCAAAAATCACACTTTTATTGTGGTGCAAAAGATCATTTAGTGCAGGAATGCAAAAAGAAAAGATGCAGTCAATGTGAAGAAATAGGTCAAACAGCTACAAATTGTTTACATAAGTGTAGGAAATATAATGATACAGGGCATTTTGGATGGACTGACCATTGACACAGAAAAAATGCTACAGGAAGAAAAACACTTCAAATAAAATACAGTCTGAGAAAGATTGTGTAGTTATGGATGATAAAGAAGAGAATATAGCAGTTGTGGATGAAGATGTTATATAGACTACTGAAAAAAAAACAGATACAAAATATGTTTCATATATTAAGTAAGACAGAAGAAGGGGGGTATGGAAGCAGGTGACAAAAATGAACGGGATAAAGTGAAATCCATTGGGGGAAGAGTGAGAAGGAGAAAAATAAAAAAAAATAAATAAATAAAAAATAAAAATTGCAACCCAAAAGGATGCAGATAAAGAAAATGATAATCTTTCAGTGCAAGCAATAAATTTAAACAGTATTAGAAATTAAATTAAGAGACTTGACAGTAACAGGATGGTGAAAAAATAAACATGATCATTATGTGCTTGATCTATACAAAATGCATCAGAAAAGAGATAAGAAGAAACCGCAGCTGTATGAGGAATATTTTTTTTGTCAGTAGGTATTGAAATGTACTCATGCAAAACAGTTATGATAAAAAGTAAGGAAGTAAAAATAATGGGCAAAATAGTAGTTATATCAGTAAGACTGGTTGTATGTAATTAAGAAAAAGAGAAAAAACAGTAAGGCTGTGTGTTTTTATGCATATAAGAATAGGCCAGAGAAGGAAAATTTCTAAAGAGATTAAAACATTTGTGGTGATGAAATAATTATAATAGGATAGTATAATTGTAATTTAAGGTACAACAACAGAAAGATAACTCAAGACATAAAAGTTATGAAACAAGTTTTTAAATTTGGTGATTTAATACAGGTGTGGGACTTCTCAGATAATTTAAAACTGAAACAGATTATGTTTTATACTCAAAAGATAAGAAGGAAATAATGGGAGATGTGAAGACTGCAGAACTGTTTGGTCATACAATATGGGTTTTAATGAGTGAGAATAAAAATGTTATCAAAGAAGAAAATAAATAAAAGGCTATCAACATACTTTAATATATAAAAAAGATTGTGTGCCTATGACAACGGGAGAAAATTCTTGAAAGTGGACTTATTGGAGGGTTGCATATAAAAGAAAGTATAAAAATATATATTTAGATATTGAAAGAAACCTAAAGAAATAAACTAAGAAAATATGCATAAATACTGAGATAGCTCAAAGCTGAAGATGAAAAAGGAAGTAATAAAGGTAAATATGAGAAAGGGGGAAAGTTAAGTTATTAATGCTTAGGCAATATTTTAAATGAAAACAAAGAAGTTTCTTCATGGTTAATGAAACAGGTTAAAGTTAGAGAAAGAAAAATAAATGTAATTAATGATGAAAAGGGGATTACCAAGTAGAAATAATGAATACAATTGAGAATTTTGTGTATGAAATGTATAAAAATGAATATGTGCAAGGCAAAGTATGGAAAGCTATGAAAATTATAAACTTAAGAGCTAAGGTAATAAGGGAATGAAAATCAAAAAAAAACATCAGGTCCAGATGGACTAGGGTATACTTTTTATAAAGAAAAGAGTAAAAATGAAGAATATTTTTTCCATATACTAAATTAATTGTTTTGAGAGTGAATAAAAGAAGAAGATAAAATCTTGGCTGGGGTGATAAAATTCATACAGAAAGCAAATGACATAAAGATCTAAAGAACAGGAGACCAATAACCTTAAGAAATACAGATTACAAAATATTTATGAGAATTTTGCAAATAATAATGCAGAAGGTGCTGGATCAAATATTACATTATGCTATTTTGGTGCTAAAGGCAGAGAAGTAAAAGAGATATTAATAATGGTAAAATAAATTATAGATTTGATACTAGAAGGAAATGAAAAGCAAAAAAGTAACATGATACTGCAAAAAAGATTTTGATAGGGTTAGTCATGAGGCAATGTGGAAAATAAATGAAGTATAGAGTTTAGGTGAAACAACAGTGAAAGTTATAAAGACAGGATAATTCTGGAGTAAGGGTGATGGTAAATAAATGGCCTGAGGAAAAAAGTAAAAACAGAAAGAGGAGAAAAGCACAACTGCCCCTTAAGCATGTGCCTATTTATTTTACTATAAAGCAAAGATCTGAATATGGATTTAAAATGCAGCATGGGAGTTGAATAGAGAGAATAATGTACCAGTATGTATGTCATATACAGATGATTTGGTTATATTTGCAAGAAATGAGGTAGGGATGGATGAAGTAACAGTAATGATTGAGATACTGTTAAACAAAGTAGAATTGCAATTATACAGAGCTAAAAGTAAATGACACTGTGAATTAAGGAAAAATAAATGGAATATATTATTACAGAAAATGAATAAATATACTAGGTTAAGATTAAGCGCATGTGAAATTGTAATAGCGCAATGGATTGAAAAACTGGTAGAAGTAAGGAAATTGACTGCACAGTGGAAAAGTTTTAGTGTGTCTTTCATAAAAAGAACATATACTAGATCTCTGATCTTTATGCAAATTAGAATACTTTGGTGGAGTTTATATATTTTTAAGTAATGTGGAAAAGAAATAATGGACTTTCTTTTTCAATTTCATTTTGGGATACAAGATTAAATTGTGAGAATGGCTATAATTTATAACAGACATGAAGAAGGGGAGGGTTAAATTTGAAAATCCTACTGCATACTTGACATATATGTATTTTTTCTGGATAATTAAAAAAGTTCACGAAACAAGAATAAAATATGGTGGGAACAATTAAATGTGAGATATAAGGCAATACAGAAAAGATAAAAAAGAAACAAAATAATGAAAATATATGAATAAAATAAGTGTATGTAAAATATGGATTGGAGATGTGATATTAAAAGAAAGGAATGGTATAAAATATAATGGAAAATTGTTATTTAATTTATCCATAGAAAAACATAAGGAAAGATGTTTAAAAGCTATACATAAAAGAAGGAAAGGATGTAAATATATTTATGAAGCAAGTGGAGGTTATTGCTGAATAGGTTACCTGTAAAAAGTAATATGAAATATAAAGTGTTGGAAGAGAGAAAATGCAAATAATGTAATATAAAAAATACTGAATATTTCCCTTGAATTGTATAAATAATAACAGTTTTGGTAAATATTTAAAAATTAACATAAGTGGAATGGATTTGAAAAAAAATAAATATGGATATTGTACTATATGAAAAGCATGGAAAGGAAAGCAAATGTAAAATTGAAAAATGGGATATGATTTTATTTCTGTTTGGAAGTTATGGAAAAGGAAATTCAGGAGCTTATTATATAACAGAAGCAATGAAGAACTGAAGATGAGCATGTATTGAAGGAAATAAAGGAGTGGTTGTGGGGAAAATGATTCGGTGGACGAATGCACTTTTATAGGGAAATTATATTAAAGCTAGTTTGTGTTATTTTTCTTTACTTTTTCAAAATTAGATTGTCTTAAATCATGAAAGAAAAATGTGTAGATGGGGATGTAAATAGTGCATACAATGTGAATTTTGTAAATAGTGTATATATTGTGAATATCTGTATATAATCTAAATAATATAAATAATGTAAATACTGTCAATGATGTAAATAAAGCAACTCCTATTCTTTTTTCAATAAGTGACATGGGATCTTAGGCAGATGGGGCCTCTGTTTAATGAATATATAAAAAGAAATGATGTACTCACCATAACGTTCCATCTGAGTAGTTGTACTTAATTTGTCTTCAAGCTGTGGGTATTCGGATCCAGATCAGATCTGAGACAGCCGCATCACCAGCATCTGATCCGAGCTCCTGCCCTCTCCATCTCCTTCCTTCCCTCAGATTGAGTTTGCTGAATCAGAAAACATAAGCCCAACCCAAATAATCTTACCACTACAGGTTCACACAATCTAAACCAAGTATAACCAGGAGAGACACAAAAGTGCACCTCTCTCATATACCAAAAGTGGACAATAGTGACAAGGTCAGGGGGAAGAAGGGAGGGATGGTCGAAGACAAATGAAGTACAACTATTCAGATGGAACGTTATGGTGAGTACATAATGTCTTTATCTGAAGTAGTTTACTTCATTTGATCTTCAACCTGTGGGACAGAGTCCCCCAGCTACCAACATCTGGGTGGCTCTCATGGAAGGATATTTCAGAGCACCCCGGAGCCAAATGATGCCCTACTCCTGGATACAATGTCCAATTTATAATGGGATATGAAGGTATGAGATGAGGACCAAGTAGCTGCAGAACAAATGTCATCCAGCGACACTCTAGACCAGAAGGCTACTGAAGTTGTTATAGATCTAGTAGAATGGACTTTGATCATACCCGGAGGAGAAATGCCTTTGTCAGAATATGCCCGGCTGATACATTGGGAAATCCATCTACCAATGTTGACTTTGGAGACTGGTTTACCTAAAAATGGTTTGGAATAAGACAGACAAACAGCTGGTCTGATTTACGGAAACACTTTGTTCTGTGTAAATAAAACCTCAGTTGTCTATGTACATCCAATAAATGCAACTTGTATTCATCCTTGTTTTGGAAATTTGGGAAGAAAACCGGAAGACTGATAGTTTGATTAATATTGTTTTCGGAAGCCAATTTTGGAAGAAAGGAAGGGTTAGTGCACAGGGAAACCCTGTCCTTATGAAAAACCATATATGGAACTTTAATGGACAACTCTTGAAGTTGCAATACCCTCCTGCCCGAAGTGATGGCCACCAGACAGGTAGTTTTCCAAGAAAGAAACTGCAAATCTACTGCCACCGCTGGTTCAAAAGGCCGGGAGACTAAAACTTGTAAGACAAAGGTAAGGTCCCAAAGAGGTGTTGGAGCTTTCACTGGAGGTTGCAGCATAAAAGTTCCTTTAAGCAAAGTCTTGCAAATCCTAGACGAGGTTAAGGAAGCCATGTTTTCCCCCACATGGAAGTTAGAGATGGCAGCCAGCTGAACTTTTACAGTAGAAGAACTAGTCCCTTGATGAAAAATACCAGAGAGAGAGAGACTCCAGAATAGCCAGAACTGGAGCCATAAATGGATCTATGTTCCATTGAGAGGCCCAAATAGAGAAGTGTTTCCATTTGCTATGGTATATCTTTCTGGCAGAAGACTTATGAGCCACCACCAAAATGGTTTTAACTTAAGAGGATAAACCAGGAGTTCTAATCATTACTGGAAATGAAGCAGCCAAGCTGTAAGTTTCAGACTATCCAGGTCTGGGTGAGGAATTCCCGAGGGGTGAGAAATGAGATCCGGAACCGGATCCAAGATCCATGGTGGAATTACTAAGTGAGACCAAGGAGGGGGGAAACCAGACTTAATGAGGCCAAAGTGGGGCAATGAGGATTACTGTGCTCCCCAGCCTGCGAGCTTTCTGAAGAAACTTTGAGATGAGAGGTAACAGAGGATAAGCAAAAAGAAGACCGGGAAGCCAAGCATGAACCAGTGCGTCTCTGGGGACTTCCCCCTGAGGGGGGTTCAGAGTGAAGAACTCACTGCATTTTGCGTTGGAAGGAGATGCGAAGAGATCACAGCAAGGCCAGCCCCACTTGAGGAGGATCTTCTCCGCTGATGAAGGATTCAGAGACCACTCATAAGGCATCAGAATAGTCCTTCTGAGCCTGTCCACTAAAATGCTGGACCGTCCCGAAATGTGTGTTGCCACGAAAAAATGGCTGATGGAAACCACCCATTCCCACACTCTCATGGCTTCTCGACAAAGGGGGCAAGATCTGGTTCTGTCCTGCTTGTTGATACACCAAACTACTGAAATGTTGTCTGACTGGATGGCAATAGTCCCTAGAGAAAGATGGCCATGAAGGGCTTTCAACGCTAGAAGAACCACCCTCATCTCCAGGACACTGATATGCAAATTGGTCTCAGATGGGGACCAAGTGCCTTGGACTGTCCTTCCTGAGCAATGCCCCCCCCCACCCGAGCTGGGAGGTATCCGTGGTCACTGTGGTCATGGGAAACCATGGAAGAAAGGGACATCCTTGGACAAGATCCTGGGAGAGAGTCCACCAGATGAGTGACACTCTGCAAACCTGTGATATGTGTATCAGATGAGACAAAGGTAAGACCAGAAGGGACCACTGAATGGCTAATGTCCACTGGAGTAATCTCATGTGAAGACAGGCGAAGGGTAGGAGGTTGATGGCGGCTGCCATGGAACCAAGAGCCCGTAAAACTGTAGCTGCTGAAGGGGTGGAGGATTGAAGAATGTAAGAGATGTAAAGTTTCAGATTGTTTACCCTCTCTGGGGTGAGACAGACTCTCATTTGTATAGTGTCTAGCTGAGCTCCAATGAAGTCTAATCTCTGGACTGGGACCAGTGAAGACTTGCTGAGGTTAATTGTGATACCCAGTCTGTTTGCAAGAAGAATAAAGTAATCCCTGGCATGAAACAGTAGACACCTGGTAGGGGCAGCAAGAAGCCAATCATCCAGGCAGGGTTAGGCCTGGATTCCTTGAAGCCTCGGGTGGGCTGCTACCACCACCATGTCTTTGGCGAACACCCCGGGAGCTGTGGTGAGGCCAAAGGGTAGAGCTCTGAACTGATAATGATTGGCCCCTAGCCGGAAGCCTGTTCATCCTGATATGGTAGTACACGTCCTGAAGGTCAGTCGAGCACATCCAATCTTCTACCTGCAGGTAGGGAAGAATGGACTGAAGCGTGACCATCCGGAATTTCTCCTTGGCTACTGACAGGTTTAGAATGGATAGATCAAGAATGGGTCTTAGGTCCCCCGTTTTCTTTGGCACTAAAAAAAAAAACTGGAATAGATGCCCAATCCAGACTGATCTGGGGGGACGGGTTGGAAGACTTATTTTCTTAGCAGCTTTTCTATCTCCAGTGCTGCTTCTTTCTTCTGTGTAGGAGGAACATCCGGGGGGAGTTTTGGTTGGGGAGGTGGGGCCACGAATGGGATGGAATAACCTCTTGATATGATTTTTAACACCCAGTGGTCTGTTGTAACAGACTCCCACTTTGTTGGGTGTAAAGAAAGATGGCCCCCAACTGCCTCCAGTGATGAGCAGTCACGCAACCCCTCAGGGTTGCTGCGTGGGTCTGTCCGAGAAAAGTTCTTGAGACCCGAAGTTCTTCGGACCCCCTCTGCCTCTGGGCCGGCGTCTGTCATAACCCCCTCTGCCTCTGGGGGAAGAAGATTCCTGAGTGTTCCAGGAGAACTGAGATTTCCGGAACCACATCTTCTTTGCCCCTCATTGATTCCTTGAGAAGGATCTCTGAGGGGTGGAGAAGCAGATCCCGATGGCAGACAGTGTCTTCCTGTCCTTCTCACTCTGGACTAGAGTCTCACATATGGACTTCCCAAACAGGGAAGAGCCATCATAGGGGGCATTCGCAAAGGATGCCTTGAAGGGTTCCGAAAATTGACATAGCCGGAGCCAGGCATTGCGCTTCATGGCAACATTGGACCAGGCTGCCCTCATGGCTCCTTTCGTGGCATGGGAGAGGAGACGCATGGATGTATTCGCAACCGCTTTCAGAGTGGCTATGCATGTAGAGAACATTTTCTTGCCCTCTGCCGATGTGGGCTCTGGGGGCGACTCAGCGACTTCCTTAACTAAATCCCACTTTAGTCAGATGACATGCGCCATGTAGTTCAGCGCCCTTATGGTAAAGGTCGCTGAAGCATTGACTTGTTTCCCCAAACGATCCATAGTCCGCGACTTCGGTCAGGAGGATGGACTGTAGAGCTCTCCTGCATGAGGTCTTTCTTGGTGGTGGCTGCCAACACCATAACGTTTACAGGGGACCCCTTACTCCAGCTGGGTCTGTCCGATGGGGGAGGCTAAGAATTTTGTCTGGCCTTTTTGGAATTGGGTCCACGGTATGCGGTTCCTTCCATGCTCTAGAAGTGATAAGGTCCACGAGTGAGTCTTCAGGGGGAGACACCCAAGAGGTAGATGGGCCTGTGCCGAATGCCTCTAGGAACACTAAATCGTCCTGGGTTGGTTTTTGGCCGGACCACCCCCCTCTTTGGCGTATGAGTTCCATGATGTCTCCAAAGGAGACATCTTTGGAGGTGACCTGGGGGAACCTTCCCTATCCTCCAAGTCAGTGTTGTCAGTGAGAGACTCTGGAGAGGAGTCCAAGTGCCTCCTTTTACACATTCGTTTTTGAGGAACCTCCTCAATGGGACTCTCTGAAGGGCACTCACAAGCTTCTAGCTGCTCCCTAGTGGGTGCTCCCTGAGGCAAAGCAAACATGGGCTGTCCCTGAGATGACAGGAAGGTCAACGCCGTACAAAGAACCGAGGGAGTCAGGCGGATTCCGACGAAGAGATGTTCAGGGGTCTCAACCCACTCAAAAGGACCCTCTCCACCACATCAAACGCTGAAGGAGAGCGGACATCCTGGGGAGCAAGTAATGGAGTCGCTCCTCTTGGATCCGACGGGGGAGACAGAGCCAAGCCTACAGGAGCCGCAATACCTAGGGGAGGCTGCGCTCTGACAAGCTCTGAGCCAACAGAACCCCCTCTGATCAAATACCGTGGCTCCGAGAGCTTGGATCTGATCCAGTCGGATTTGACATGCTGAAGGTAATGGCCGGTGTCAAGGTACAAGGTACCATCGGCGCCGACCCCCCGACCCTGAGAACTCTCGGATCCACTGTCCAAATGAGAGTCGGATTGAAGAAGGAGCTATGGGGGTGAAAAAGGGCTGTGAGCTCCCCACTCCAAAGGGGTGAGGGGGCAGGCATGACTCCCATCTGGATCTGGGTGCAGATGAGCTTCCGCATCATCATGTCCATCTCTGACTCACTCAAGCTGCAGGTGGAATGGGAGGAAGAAGCCACCGACACTGGCCGGGAGTGCTGGTGAGGGGAGGCTCTGGATGGTGGCCTAGACACCATCGGCTCCGAGGACAACCTGGGCAAAAGGAGCCAAGGGGTACTGAGCCTGGGAGGTGTCCTGGATTTAGAGGGAGGCACCGATGGAGCCGAGCGGTCTGAGACCCGCTTTCTATGCCTGTTCTTATGTCTTTTTTCCCCATCCAAAGGCTTCAAGCCAGGGGGTTGAATCCCAGAGGCTTGGAGAGGGGAAGACATGGTAGCAGCCGCTGAAGAAGAAGAAGAAGAAGCAGTAGCGGGGACAGCCATCCCCAACGCATGCAGGAGCCCTTTCATAACCAATTTAGCCCTCCTGTCCTTGAGGGCTCTTCGGTTAAAGCCCACACAGATACAGCAGGCTGTATCCAACTGGGCCACTCCTAAGCATACAATATACAGAGTGTAGCAATCATCTGGAGAGATCTTATGGGCACACTCCATGCATTTTCTAAAGACAGGCTAACTACTAAGGTGGGAGAAGGCCTAAGGGAGGGGAAACACAGGACAATAAAACACTAAACTTTTTTTTTTAACCAACAGATACGTGCGAGGTTAGGGGAGGTAAAAACAGAAATAGGGAACCTAACTAGGATTAAGTAGCACAAAAGCACTTACCCACAAGAAAAAAAATGCCTGGAGCTCAGCAACTATGATGCTTGGCTGTAAAGTGGCAAATGGGAACTGAGGAAAGGAAAGAAATGGAGGGGCATTATGGGTAGGGGGAAGAGCTTGGAGCTCAGATCAGATGCTGGTGATGCGGCCATCTTGGATCTGATCCGGATCCGAATACCCACAGGTTGAATATCAAATGAAGTAAACTACTTCAGATATATATATATATAAATATATATATATATATATATATATATATATATATATATATATATGGATCTACTTCAGTAGATCGAACTTTTACTAGTTCGAACTACATATTTTGTATTTTCTGCCTATCTGAAAAAAAAATACTCTTGTTTTCCATACTTTCCTAATAGTTTGTTCCAGTGATCAGATTTGCTGATCCCTGGGCTTTGTCTTGGTTCCTGTGTTTCTCCATTTTCCTTGTTTGGTCAAGGGGTAGTTTCTTTACTCACTAGTGGGAGTAGGGAGTACTGAGCTGCCTGTTTGTCCTCAGAGGAGTGGTTTAAGGCAGTAAGCTTTGGCGGGCTTTTCTGGCTATAGAGAACTCAGCACAGCTCCTCGTGGTGTCCAGCAGAGTTCCTAGAGCAGCAGAGACCAGAAAGACAAACTTTCCAGATTCTAAGTATTTTTCTGCATTTTCGACTTTTTAAGCCTTTCGATTGCTATTTCTGCCTGTTTTATTCTGTTATTACCTGTTTTTACTGTTTTTAATAGCTTGAATTGTTTGTTGCACTTGCTTGTTTAAGTTTTGCTTAAAAGTTAAACAACAGGCTAATACACTCAAGTGTACTAGCTTTTGATAGCAATTAGTCGAAAAACACAGCATTTATTGTATTTTCTGCCTATCTGAAAAAACTTGAAAAAAACAAAAAAATACTCTTGTTTTCTATACTTTCCTAATAGTTTGTTCCAGTGATCAGATTTGCTGATCCCTGGGCTTTGTCTTGGTTCCTGTGTTTCTCCATTTTCCTTGTTTGGTCAAGGGGTAGTTTCTTTACTCACTAGTGGGAGTAGGGAGTACTGAGCTGCCTGTTTGTCCTCAGAGGAGTGGTTTAAGGCAGTAACTTGTAGTTTATTGGCCATTTGGGTCATTTCCTGTCTTTTCCAGCCCCCTGCTATAAAGCACGCTTTAGCGCGCATTAGCGCGATTTAGCGCGGAGCTGCCACTGTTGCACACTAGGGCAGCGCCGGTAAAGCAGGTTTAATCTATTCGGGCTACCTAAAGTCCACTCTTCAAATTTTCCCTTAAAACTACCTTCCTCGAACTATACTACTGATCTAATCAGCGTATCCTATAACTAAAAAGATCATCTCTACTTGACTCCAAGTAGACTATTCTCTATCTGTTAAACCTAGCACTTGCTCCTACAGTACTTATTACCTTGATACGGCACTCTTATAGATAGCACCCCAAAAAGGCAAACCCCATGTCGCGGTCACCCGTCCCCGAAATCTCTTTTAAAGTTTTTTTGTCTAGTCCTTCTAGCATGTTGAGGGATCAGTTGCTAGTGTCCTCTCCTGCTCAGCTGGTGAACCTGGGAATATTGAGGCAATGTTACAATTGCCTCATGTACCTGAACAACCCTCTCCTCCTCCCACAAAACACAAATACATGCGACAGATGCAACTATACGGCCAAACTGGAGGCTGAGCTCTCTCAACATAGGACTGGCAAGACCAGTCAGGAGGAGAAGGTTACCACACACACTATAGACCCAGTCTCACATAGTACCATCACAACCTCAAATCATACACATAAACACACAAAGACATACTCGGAGGCTCTGATCAAAAATCTACCAAAACAGCAGAGGCCACCAAAGCAGACACCCAAACAACCACCACCTCAGAACACAACACCTGCAACACATAGACCTCACAGTCAGAGTGTCAAACAGTCACAGCCCTTAAGGCCAAACACAATGCCAGACACACTAGTCATTGGTGACTCCATAGTCAGACACACTGACGTCCCGCTCACCAGACTGAGTAAGGAGAGGATCACAGTAAGCTGCCTGTCGGGCGCTAGAATCCGCCACATAACGCAAGCACTCAGGTCTCTCAACAGCAGGTACAAATACAACTCAGTCATTGTCCACGCTGGTGTAAACGACCTGAGGCGCACCTCCTTGGACTACATGAAAAGAGACATTGAGGAGCTCTCTGATTATGTAGCCCAGGCAGGTATGACCCTGACCTTGAGCAGTATCCTACCTTCACCAAGAATGATGCCACAATACAGAGATAAGATGATCAGCTTTAACAATTGGCTTAAACTCTGGTGTCATTCAAAGGGGATCCAATGTCTGTCTGCCTGGGATGACATGCTGGACAAGCCACGCTGCTTCGCAAGGGATGGCTTGCACCTGTCACCCTGGGATTCGGATATTGGCAAAGGCTCTTGCCACCCCATAGTGCCCTTTTAGGCAAGGCTCAAATTCTAAACCTACCACCCTAGAACAAAAAAGGAAAAAAACTAAGGGTAATGCTGCTCAATGCCAGAAGTCTAAATCTCAAAATGCATGCACTCGAGGCCCTTCTCAGTATGGAGAACATCGATGTCTGTGCTGTGACAGAAACCTGGTTCAAGGCTCCTGAGAGCACCCCAGCACTATCAGGTTTTACCTCATATCATGCGTTCCGGCCCCAAAATCCGGACAATACCAAGAAAGGAGGGTATCCATATTCATCAAGGACACCCACACCTCAAGATTGGTGGCAACGACGATGCATCGGAGACCATCCAGGTGCAATTAACCATAGGCAAGACTGCTCTGCAAATTGTAGCATGTTACAGGCCACCCTCACAAATTCAGGAACCTCACATGGCCTTCCTGAAAACACTAGAGGGGATAAATGTATCACCAAACACCATCATACTAGGTGACTTCAATTACCCTAATATAGACTGGGAACACTACTCAAGCCCAAACACCCTAGCCCAAAAGTTCCTGGAATTCATAAACTCAAATGCCATGGAACAACTAGTCACCATCCCACAAGAGGAGAAAACATACTTGATCTCATCATCACGAACATGGGAGCACAATGTTCAACACCGGAAGTATACCCTCACTGGTGAGATCAGATCACAAACTAATCTCGTTGGAGGTCCTCATCCCACCCCACCTGAAATAAAAAGACCACAGTAAAGAATTTCTCGAAAGCCGACTTCACACTTCTAAAGACTAGTGTGGTCTCCTTTAAGGCCCCGAGCGGCGGAAAACAGTACTCAAGCCGCTGAATCACTTACAAATGCTTTCTACCAGCACCTGCAGGACTGCATGGATAAGGCAATCCCAAGCAAAACAAAGACTCTTTGTACCAAAGGCAAGCGTCCAGTCTGGTGGACCCCAGCCATAAACAAACTCCACAACAAAGGAGGAAGCTACTACAAGATAGAGCAAAATCCTTAAAAGGTAAGACACCCTTGATCACTATAAGTAAAAACTAAGAGCTCTCATAAAATCATCCAAAGCAAATTTTGAGAGAAAAATAGCTAAAGACTCAAAAGACAATCATAAGGCCTTCTTTAGCTATGTTAGAAACCTGGGAGGAAACTCCCAGATATGCTCAGAACTAGTTCAAAATGATGTGAAGATTACTGATCCTACAGACATTGCCAACATACTGGCTGACAGGTTCAGTGCAAACTTCTCCCAAAAGGAGAGATATCTATACCAAGCGATTGCAGCCCCCAAACATCTCCAAGCCCAAGTGAGAACTGCTCTCTCCAAAGCAAAAACACAGCATCCATGAGACCTGATGGTGTCCCGGCTGTGTGCTCCACGAACTCAACGAGGAATTAAACCCACAGCTAGGACAGCTGTTTAATCATAGTCTTACCTCTGGATACGTACCCAGGAGTGGCGCACTGCAACTGTGGTCCCACTTCACAAAGGCGGTGCCTCCACCGACCCTGGAAATTACCGCCCATTAGCTTGACAAGCCTTATCTGCAAAGCCATGGAGAGGATCAT